>NC_072436.2:100174696-100477727 GCF_028878055.3 Symphalangus syndactylus
AACTTATTTCCAGGAAAAAAATCTACGAAAAAATGTAATTTCTTAATAGGACAAAAAAAGTCTTGACCATTAAAGAAAAAATGGTACAGTTGACTATTAAAATAAAAACTTCTATAGATACAAAAATAAAAGACAATGCAAGATACACACTGCATTTACTTATGTATTGAAATTCTGAAATGAGCCTTTATTTGTGTGTGACTGTAAAGTGAAAATTTAAGCAAATCAAAAATAAGACCTGAGTTGAGTGACAGGCTGCATTTCTAAGATGCATGTGGTAAGATGGCCCAGTAGGTGGCCAGGCCTAGGCAGAGGGATGAGGGTGGGTGGGAGCTGAGGTGTCAAAAGGCTCAGGTCAATGACCTCTTCCTCAAGATTTGCTCTGGTTCAACCTTACCCTTCTCTGCTATCTTGGAGCTGATCTTGGAGCTAATCTTGGATGACATGCTGAAGACTTTGGAAGAGGAAGCATAGGTATATTAGGTGATGTGCTGAGGTGGTGAATGTGGATTCAGTGGATTATGCTGCAAACTTTCACCATGAGGGGTCACACAAGATGATGTTGAGAGCCACCAAGCCTATAAACACATGACTCACACCATGAGGAAAAAGAAGGGCTGCTTACCACTGAGTTGGAGCCCATGGGGGTGCAGCAAGAGGATGAACTGGTAGTTTCAGCATGTGATTTTATATATATATATATACTCATACATATACATATGTAACTGTGTGTATGTATATATATGAGAGAGAAAGGAAAGGGTGAGAAAAAATAAGAAAGAAAAGTTTAACTTAGTTGTAAGAAATGGCAACACCACACACAAATTTATATACACGTGTACATATTAATGTGTCAAAATTAAAATGGTTAAAATAATTTAATAATGACAAAAGAAGAATTACTTCATTATGTATTTGGAAGGCATATGACAAGCTTTCTTGGAGCCAGCTAGTATTTTGTTATCAACATCTAGTTCTTAATAATTTTAATGATTTTTTGCATGGCTGGCTCATCTTGAAGCCAGTAATATTTATCATTCATTAGTTCTGGGGTTTGGTTTAATATTTTCCATAGTTCCAGCTACTTCCTCTTAATAATTATAGAGCTGTTAAAAAGTAAGCAACTGCATTAGGTATTTATAATAAAAAACACCACGTGAAAGCAGTAATCATCTATTCCTGGAAAGGATTCAGAAGTCTTGGGTTTAGATTCTGCGTCCTTTGCTGACTATAGTTAACAAACACAACAGAACCATGCTTTTTTTCCCCCATACTTATCCCTTTAGAAGTATTGATGAAATAAAAATAATTAAGAATTGTGCTGAATTATGCATGCAATAAACCATAATTCAATTTTATTTTTTAATGAGAATAGCTATATAATTGAACCAATAATATGTTTGAGTAACCACCACATGGCCAGAACTATTGTACTGAAATACAATAAGGAGTATAATAAATTAAATGATTATATACAAGCGAGCAATTTATTTGGAAAATTTATCTACACACACACACACACACGTATTTGCAGTAACAAGACTTGAATTATATATTAACACTCTCCTCCTTTCTTTTCTGTTCTAGGCAAACTGGCGGTCATACTCTTCTCTGAATGAGCCAACACTCACCAGGAGACTTCAATAGAACTCCCTCTTCTCTGCTGGAAAGGTTTTGCCTCTCCAGGACCCATCCCTCACCATCCATGCATGCATGACATTCTGGCCTCAAGTGTCCACTCCTCAAAGGTACTTCCTGACTACTTTGTTTAAAGCAATACTTCTCAAACTTTAACATGTGTGTGAATCACCTGGGTTTTTATTTAATATGCAGTTTCTGTTTCAGTAAATCTGGGAAAAGTAGGGTCAAATTCCCAGGTGATGCCTATATGATGGTCCCTGCAGCACACTTTGCCTAGCAAAGACTTAAAAGAGTCCTTATCCCATTACTCTTGATCCTTTCATTCTGTTTTTCGTTTGTTTGTTTGTTTGTTTGTTTTTTGAGACAGTCTCACTCTATCACCCAGGCTGGAGTGCAGTGGTGTGATCTTGACTCACTGAAACCTCCGCCTCCCGGGTTCAAGGGATTCTTGTGCTTCAGCCTCCCAAGTAGCTGGGATTACAGGTGTGCACTACCACGCCTGGCTAACTTTTGTATTTTTAGTAGAGATGGGGTTTCACCATGTTGGCCAGGCTGGTCTCGAACTCCTGTCCTCAAGTGATCTGCCTGCCTCAGCCTCCCAAAGTGCTGGGATTACAGACGTGAGCCACCCTCTGTTTTATTTTTCTCTACATCACTTGCAATATTGTAGCTTTACTACATTAGCAATCATGTAGTAAGTTTATTTAGTTAGGCATGTGCTTGCTTATTGTCTGTCACCTCCAGGAGACTATGTATCATGCAAGCTGGGACATCACGTATGATATTCACCCGTGTTCTAAGTATTTAGAACAGTGGAACACACAGCTGGTGCTGAAAACTATTTGTGGAATAAATGGATGATATACCTGATGTTGCATGTAACAAATAGCAATTTTCAATATAACTCAGTTGATTTATTTTTGTTGTTGTTGCTCTTTTTTGAGGGATGGGATTCAGGTACAAATAGTCCATTGTACATCTCAGTTCATGACACACTATCTCTAGAGTTTTTCTTCCTCACTTCTTTCAGATCCCCTTCTTCTTTCTCCTCCCATATACTTCTACTCTACCGTGTTAAGTAGATGTCTCCTTAGATATTCATACATCTTTGCAAAATAGATGATATTATTTTATGAATATTTTTAAATTTAAGTGAATGCCATTTTGCCATCGATCTCAATCTGTTTTTATTTCCATTGGCAGTATTTTCAAGATTTATCCATATTGCTGAGAATACAATCAGTTAATTCTAATAAGTGAATTGTATCCCACAGCACGCATCAACAATATTTTGCTTATCCATTCACAAGTGATAGGCTCCTACGTGGCCTCTAGTTTTCTGCTATCACAAACAATTGAAAATCTACTAATACTCAGTAAGGACAATAAGAGTCTTGGCATATGAACTGCAATCCACTGCCTCCCTCCACCTTCTAAAGCAGAGTGACAAATTCCAGTCCAGGGGAGGGCAGTCAAGAACACAGGGCTTCCACTTCCTTCAGCTCCCAACTCAAAAAATCAGTAAAAAAAATTAAAATAACTAAAACATCAGATTACAAAATAAATATTCACTTAATGCAAGAAAGCAATAAAGGAGATTGAGAAAGAAAAACTGACGGAAATCATATAGAAAACAAAAAGTAAAATTTCAGGCTTAAATCCAACTATATCAATAAAAACATTAAATGGCAATGGATAATACCTTCTAATCAGAAGTCGGAGAGAATAAGATATAACTAAAAATAAAAGCTCCAACTATGTGCTGTCTACAGTAGACACAGTTGAGATTCAAAAATACAAATAGATTGAAAGCAAAAGAATTGAAAAAATATGTCATGCAAACAATTATGAAACTAGAGCAGCTATACAAAATATCATAACACAGACATTAAAATATTATGGAAATAAAGAGCAACATTTATAATTAAACATTAATCAGGAAGATTCAAAATTATAAACTTACTTGCACCAAGCAATAGAACATCAAATGCATGATCAAAAATATGACAAAAATGGAGAAATGGGCAATTCAATAATAAGAGTTAGATACTTTAAGGCCTCACTTGAAATATCAGATATATCAACTAAGCAGAAGATTAACAATAAGTAGAAGATTTAAATAACATTATAAGCCAACTAGACCTAACAGTCATTTATAGAACATCTCTCCAAAAAACAGCAGAATGCACAATCTTTTCAAGTACATATGGAACGTTCTCCACCATAGAACATATACTAGGTCATTTAAAAATCTTAATACATGTATAGAATTGAAACAATACAAAATATGTTCTCCAAGAACAATGCAAGAGAATTAGAAATTTATATTGGAAAGAAATTTGAGAAATAAATCTGAACAGTTAGTCAACAAACTTTTAAATAATAAATGGCTCAAAAAAGTCATAAAAGGTAAATTACAAAATAGTTTGAGATGAATGCAAAATAAAATGCAACACACTAAAACTTACGGGAAGAAGCTAAAGCAGAGCTTAGAAAAAAATTGCACCTGTAATTACCTATATTAACAAAGAAGAAAGAGCTCAAATAAATAACATAGCTTTCCATCTTAGGGCACTGAAATAAAGGAGAGTAAATCCAAAGCAACCAGAATGAAGAAAATAGTAGAAAATACAGTGGAAACAAACGAAAAAGAGAATAGAAAAACAATAGAAAAAAACCAACAAGTGTTAATTCTTTCCAAATATTAACAAAATTGACAAATCTTTAGACAGAGTGATCAACATGAAAAGAGAAAACTCAGATTACTAAAATTAGAAATAAAATAAACGACATAATTACCTTACAAAAATAAAATTGATTGAAAAGAATACTGTTAATAATTGTATGCCAATAAATGATACAGCTTAGATGAAATGGACCATTTCTACAAGGACACAAACAACTGAAATTAACCTAAGAAGCAACAGAAAAATATAAATTGACCTTTAGGAAGGAAGGAAGGAGGGAAGGAGGGAAGGAAGGGAGGAAGGGAGGACAGATGGGAGGGAGGGAGGAAGGGAATTGCATATCAAAAAACTCACAAAGAAAAACCCATACCTAGACGTCTTCATCAATAAATTCTATAAAACATTTAAAAAGAACTTATACCAATTCCTCACAAACTCTTTCAAAAAAAGAGAAGAGGGGACTACTTCCCCACTCATTCTATAAGGTGAGTATTTCCTTGTAACCCAAACCAGACAAAAATGTTACCTGAGACACAGACCATTATTCCTTATAAGGAAGAATTAAAAATAGATGCAAAAATGCTGAACAAATTTTAACAAATCTGCTGTTAAGCTCCTTAAGTGATTTTTAAATTATAGTTATTGTATTTTCCAATATAATATTTTCCCTTTGGTTACCTCTTGTAATATCTATCTCTTGAGCAATATCCTCCATTTGATGATATATCCTTCTTATACTTCCCTTCAATTCTTTAGACATGGTTTACCTACATTCTTTTTATAATAAAAGTTTAATAATGACTGAATTAAAATATTTTTCTAGTAAGTCCAACATCTGGCCCCCTCGGGGACAGTTTACTTGTACTACTTTTTTCTTGCATATTAGCCATACGTTCGTGTTTCTTTTTGTGTTTTGCATTTTTAATTGAAAAGTAAATATTTTAGACAAATTATTTATTTATACAATTAAAAATTAAGCAGTCATTAAAAGCCCTGAAGCAGGTTGATACATGCTAAAATAGAAAAATATTGACGATATAATGCTAATTGCATTAAGAAAAGTATAGAATAGTATGTGTGGTATGCTATCATTTGTGTTAAAAAATGAATATAAATACATACACACCTATACAAATGTATAAGCATCAAAACAGTTATTGTGAGGACATACAAGAAAGAAACTAGTAGCCTGGGCAACAAAGCAAGACCCTGTCTCTACAGAAATGTAAAAAGTTATAATAAACTGGAGTGCTGTCATACTGCTGTAGTCCTAGCTACTCATGAGGCTAAGGTGGCAGGACTGCTTGAACCCAGGAGTTCAAGATTGCAGTGAGCTATGATTGTGCCGCTGAACTCGAGCCTGGGTGACAAAGTGAGACTCAGTCTCAAAAACAAAGAAAGAAAGAAAGAAGGAAAAGAAAGGAAAGGAAAGGACAGGAAAGGAAAGGAAGAAGGAAGGAAAGGGAGGAAGGAAGGAAGGAAGAAACTAGTCACAATATTAGCTTTGAGTAGAAGAAATTAATAGATGGAATTGAGGTAAATGATACGTCTCATTTTTTACTATGTTACATTTCGTACTTCTTAAATTTCATACCCTGTGAATATTTGGTGCATTCAAAATATATTAATGTTATTTTAAAAATTTTCCTTTATTTCCACCTATGTCTCAGTCCATAACTCTTTCCATTCAAAATCAAGCTTCCTGGATGACTCATCTAATCTAGTTTCTTATAATTCTCTCCAACTTCCTGTTTTCCATTAATAACACAAAGCCCTACAATCTAATTTCTGCCCCATCATTCTACTTAAACTTTCTGCAGACATCCTTACTGATTTCCATAAGTGCAATTCTGTAATACCCAATGATCAGTCTTCTGTATCTCAGTATATGTTTGTCCCTTTTCTGTCACGTCATTATATACACACATACTTTTTTTGTGACACTTCCATGTTAATATCGATCACAGCCTTGTTTATTGAGTTCCTTTTTTTAATTTAAGATTCTCCTCATTCCTGGCTTTTCTCCTACTCTTCCTACTTCTTTGGAAGTTATGCATCAATCTTCTTCCCAAGTTCTTATTCTTCTCTTAAATACTGATGTACTGCAAGGATCAAGTCTTGGCAGAAAGCTCCTCTTGCTCCTTACATAACCCTTAAGTTTCACCATTCACATCTAAAACTTCAGATTTTGCTGAAATACTAACGACTTCCAAATCAATACTTTTGCATAGCTATGCAGATGCTCCACAGATATATCAGATTCTATTATACAAGTAAAATATTGGATTCATTATTTATTACCTTTCCAGCTCAACCCCACTCGACAGCTAAGCCAAGAATCTGTAAATTGCCTTGGTCTCCTTTTTCATTTTACCCTTTATATCTACTGTTTTACAGTACTCTAGATTGTACTTTTTAAAAATGTCTCAAATTCATTCCATTTTTCGAATATATTCTGTCGTTGTCTAAGTACAAGTTATTAACACCTTTTGCATAAATTATGGTAATAAACTCCTTTCTGCAATGACCGTCTAACTGATCTTTCTGTCTCAAATTTCTGTTTTTCTAAATCATTCCCAAATAATATTTATAAAAGCATAACAATATGATATTAGGCCATTTTGAATTTTATTATATCCTTTAGAATAAATATCATACCTTATTACTCAAAGCCATCTATGCTACGGCTGTTTCCAACCTTTTTTGCTTCATCTTTCCCCATTACCCACATGAACATTTGCTCCTTTCACACAAAATAACTACAAACTAATAAACTGATGTTTATGGCACAGCACTTTTCCTCATCCTGCTCTCTTCTCTTGGCCCATTCTTTTCCAGTTTTTCTTTTATCTAACCAAGAGCATACTGCAAACATCAGTTCAAGGATCATGTTTTCTCAGATTTCCCAAATCTCCTCCTATTTGAATTGGAGCCTTTACACTTTTCTGGTTGTCTAGCATATACTACATTGAGAATATCTCTGTAATCATACTTATAGTACTTGACAGTTCTGTAATATCTATCTGTCACTCATTAGAATGTAAGATTCATAAAGGCAGAAGTCATGCATTATTCAACATCATTTCTAACAGCACTCAGAAATATGTCTGACACACTGCCGCTTCCCAAAAAGGTTTGTAAATGCCTAAATGGGAAAAAAAAAGAAAAGATTTGTGATGACTGTTCTTGCACATCTCCAGCTTGTTTATATTTACCACAGCCTGGGATAATAAACAGAAGAATTCAGGATAAGAGTAGGAAGAAGTAGTGTATTACTTCAATTAATGATAAGGAGCATCTGAATATGACATGCATCCTGATACTTAAAGTGACTTTTGTAGATAAAATGGGCTTGAAGCACTGTTGTTTATTAACTACTTTATTTCTGTGATTCATGTGCACAGGGACATTTGTCGTGTTTTGAATAATAAGGGACTTTTGTAGTAGTGCTTGTTATTGAGATTTAAATGCCCTAGATGAATTCAATAGCCTATTGAAGGCATCTCTTTTTACATTGCACACATCTGCAATGGGTTGTTGCTCTTCTGTTCTGGTACACTTTTCCATGATGCGATAATGTTAATAATAAAGCTATTCAATAGCACCTCTTGACTGAACCATATTTGACCTTATGAAACCAAGGGAATATTTCAGCAAGTCAGTTTATGTCAGTATGTATCGTAAATGTGAAAAAGTGACATGTAATAGAATGCTATTCATGAGCGCTCTCTGACTCCAGAGCCACTGAGCTCTTCCTAACAAGGTTAAAACGACACAGACAAAGCAAACCACAGAATGTTTTTTTTTCTGATCTGTACAGGATTACTTGGTTAAAAACCACTCTTTTTCTTGGTGACTTAAAGGTGTGAATACTGTCCTGAAAAGTTTAAACCCAAATAGAAACCAGGATTGGTAACAGCTAAGGGATAGGGTGGGACTTGTTCATGCTACAGAAGAGGCTGGCAATGGATGAGGCAGGTGGTGGTTTCAGGGGAGCGCTAATTTCACTACCTATGAGAGCTTCCTTCAAAAATCTGGATGGAATCAGAAAGAAACTTGAAATATTAAGCAGCATTATAACAAAAGGCAATTGTAGATGGATAAAAAGGGTTCTAAGTACAGGAACCATTTTAATAGAAACTGGAATTTGAGGGCTATTATGAAATAGCAAGCATAGACCTCCCTTGGTCACATAACCACAGACAGTATCTGAAAAGAGGAATTGGAGGCACATTCTACTTACCCATATGTGCTTGTCCATCAGCATATCTCTCCCTCATGTCTCAAATAATGTGTCTTCTGGGGGAAAGGGCCTGTTTTAGGAGAGAGCCCACCACTTGTAAAAGCAACAGATAGAAGCTGCCACTAGTACTGCACTGGGACAGCCTCTGAAAAAGACAGTCCTTGTTGGGTGATGGATTATTCGCCAATAAGAAGACGTAAGAGAGAATGTTGGGTAAAAGCACAGGGTGCTTTTTGACTAGCCAGGATTGAGTCCAAATGATGGACATGTCACCTAAGTTGTGTGACATGAAAATGTTTATTAAATCTCCCACACCTGTTTTCTTAGTTGTGAACCTGTCATAATACCAACAACTTCACAGTATTGTCTAGAAGCTTTCATGATGTATTATATATAAAGTGCTTAATATAGCACTGGAATTACAGTAAATGATTCAAAAATGATACCTCTTAATAGCTAAGTTGGAACAAAACTGATATGCCAGACCCCCATGTTATATTGATAATATTTATGTTCCTTTCGAATTTCTGTGGTAGCATCTTATAATATTTTAGGAAAGATTACAGCAGAATGATTCTGGGATAATTAAAAATAGGGAGCGCACCTATTTTGGATAACTATTTTGTGACAGTAAACATATTGAACAGTGCACAAATACGTGGAGTGGCTTAATAGTTCTCACTTTACTAATAAGGACAGTAAGAGGCCGGGCGCGGTGGCTCACGCTTGTAATCCCAGCACTATGGGAGGCCGAGGCGGGTGGATCACGAGGTCAGGAGATCGAGACCACGGTGAAACCCCGTCTCTACTAAAAATACAAAAAATTAGCCGGGCGTGGTGGTGGGCGCCTGTAGTCCCAGCTACTCGGAGAGGCTGAGGCGGGAGAATGGCGTGACTCTGGGAGGCGGAGCTTACAGTGAGCCGAGATCGCGCCACGGCACTCCAGCCTGGGTGCCTGGTTGACACAGCGAGACTCTGTCTCAAAAAAAAAAAAAAAAGACAATCTAATAAGCATTAAGTACCATTTTCCAAAACCTGTCAGAGCCAGGTTGAAACCCAGGTTCTTCTGAGTTTAGGGTAGCTATCTTCAGAAGGGCACAAAATATTTTTATCATGGCTTTCACTGTTTGGGCAACTTAGCAAAATATCCTCCTTTGTACATCATGTTAAGGGTAATTTACTGATGAAGAAGAATTAGCAGAATGATAATTTTCTGTTAACTTTTCATTGGCATCGACCAAATACTCTGGAAATATCTCTGCTCTACACATGGCAGCCTGTTTTGATATAGGCATCCTCACCTCTTCCTTAGATTGAATGAAATTTTTGGAACTGAAAGCTTAATGCTGGAAAACCAATGGGCTTCTAGCTTTTTCTGACCCACAGAATCTAGCCATAAGCTTTTAACTTTTGCTTTGCATATGTAGTTCTTTCACAAGTATTCATAGCGTCTGTGTTGATTGTAGACAGTAAATGAGCAGTGAATCAATGAATGAGATTAAGTAATTGGTATCAAAATAGTCCAGCCCCAAAGCAAAACACCAACTTAGCCTTTGCCTACTAATTGTTATGAAAAAAAAGTGTTTGAAAGTGGTTCCTTTTGACATAAATTATAACATTATTATTTGATTTCTGAATAACACAAAGTCTAAATGAAATGCTATTTTTAAGATTCTGTATTTGGTCCTGGCAGTATAATAATATATGTTATTCATTATGTTTTTGAAAACAAAACTTGTGATATACTGAGCTAATTCTGATATACTATACAGGAAAGAAGAGACACAAAATAGCAATTGGATCAACAAGAGACTTTAAAAAGACGTGAATTCACACAAACAAAAGAGGCTATAAAGACAATTCACTGCAAAACAAGAAGCTTTAACTAGTTTTACAAATATAATCTCTGGGGACAATGTGACATGGCTTTTGGAAAAGTAAAATAAAACGTAGTTCAGTTTGAGATCTCATTATCACTTGTCCTCTGCAGTCGTTCAACGCATTCTCAGTACTCTAATATTAACCGGTCCTAACTACAGCAATAAGAAGGGCAAAATCCCCCTGCTTAGAAGGTCAGTAAATTCTCTTTATAGCCAGCCACTGTACTGATGATCAGAGAAAGGTATCTATACACTAGAAGAGTTACATAAGGATTTTAACTATATCTTCAATGTTTCACTTGAAAAAAAAAATCTGAGGCAAATGTTACAAAAAGTTAAGATTTGTTGTAGCAGTCTGGTAGCACTTTAATTTATTGTTGTATGTTCCAAGGCAGAAAAGAATAATCAGAAAGAAAACATCTGATAAAACCTAACAATCTTTCATTTAAAAACAAAACTTTTAATCTAAGGAGTTTTTTTTATCTTAATAAAGATGTCTACCAAAGAGTTAAAGCAAATACCAAGTTAACAATTACCATAAAAAGCATCCCCATTAAAATTACCAGTAAATATCACTACTAATATCCTTGCTATTCTACATCGTACTGGAGATCCTAGACAAATTAATAATGCCATAAAAGTAAATGAAGGAAAAGCTTTCAAAAGGAAAGATTAATTTATTATTTATTGATATAATAATCTGTCTAAAATCATTCAAGAAACTAAAAATACTAAAACTATTAGAGAGTTTGGAATATGGGTGTAAAAGAGATCAACAATCAAAAATGAACAGAATTCTTATATAGCTAGTAGTTGACATCTACACTTTTTGCCTGCATGGCATCCACTTCTTCTACTTTTAGAATTCTTACCTCGATTTCCTTTTGCTGTTACTCCAGGCCTCTAGGCCTTTCACAGTAGCCTACCCCAGTCCCTGTGCTGGCAGTCATCAAGTTAAACCTGACCAATCACAGTGCTCTATCTACCTGCCCAGGTCTATCTACCTGCCCTACCTGCCCTACCTGCCTCTGGAGCATGCAAGCCTTTCTAGTTACTATGGGACGGTTGGGAAAGAGAACTTCCCTTCAGCTGGTTTTCCTCTGCTGCTGAGATATTGCCCTGAAGCTACTGATGGACATTGTATTATCTCAAGCATAGAGCCTGCTTGAAACAGATGACACAATGGAAAACTGATGCAAGCGATAGAGAGATTCTGAGTCCTGATGTCATCGTTTCAGCCCTGAATCCAATGTTTGCAAAGTAAACTAATAAATTTCTTATTTTTGTTGAGGCCAATTTGAGGGTAGGTTCTGTTACTAACAAACAAAAGATCCTCATTACTGCACAACAGCATCTAATCAGTAAATATAAGGGAACATAAAAATAGCCTCATTCACTTGGGAACCAAACTTTTAATACACTGAGTAATAAGCAATATGTACGTTCTATAATTACACATATAATTATAAATGTAAGTGTAAGAGTTTTATGGAGAAAACAAAAGTACTTTATTAAAATTTTAAAAGAAGACCAAAATAAAGAGATAGAACACATTTACGTCTGAGCATCAAGGTGCTAAAGATGTCCATTCTCACATACTTCCTTATTAATGATGTGGTTCAGTATTCACATGCAAAAAAAAAAAAAAAACAGAATTTATAGCTACCGATTTAAGTAGAAAGGGGTTTATATTGGATATTAAATGACTCACAGTATAGTAGAACAGACTGTAGGATAGACTTGACTAGACTGTGGCTAGATGAAAAGACAACTCTGTCACAATCCAGAGATTACCTATCTAATTGGGAAAGTGCTTTGCTACCTGCTGGTCACCACACAAATGCATATAATAACCATGAGAAGCTATTACAAACCCATCAAAAGGCAAGAAATTAACAAATTGGACAACACCAAGTATTGGTAAAGATGTAGAGCAACAGAAACTTCCATGTACAGCTGTTGGGAGTGTAAACTGATACTGCCATATTGGAGATCAAAACGGCAATATCCACCAATTTTGAGGATTGCACACAAACATCAATCCAGCCACTTCACCCAGAAGTATATACTCTAGGGAAATTTTTATTCATGTCATAAAGAAGCTAATATGAGAAAATTATTTTCGGCAGCATTTAAAATTATAAGCAAATTATATGATTTTATAATAAAAGTTGAATATAGTACAACCTTAAATCTGAATAATATGCCTAATTTAAGAGGAATAATATGCCTAATTTAAGAGGAATAATAAATGTATATTTATTACAATGGAATACCTTCAAGACACAGAATGTAAAAAATGCTAATTACAAAACAGTATAATAATGTCACTATTTTACAACAATTTAAAATTAATTCATTTTTTTTTTCCTGGGTACAGACATATGTAAGGAAAAGTGTAGAAAAAGTTCTGGGAGGAAATAGCAAATGATTATAGTGGTTACCACTGAAGAAGAAAATTAGGAATGGTGATCAATGTAAAATTTAACTTTATTTGTTGTTTTGCTTTTTTCAAGGTGAATATGTTCTTCTAATACTCAATTTGTGAGCTTCAATTTTTTTTTTTTTTGAGCCCGAGTCTCACTATTTTGCCCAGGCTGGAATGCAGTGCCGTGACCTTGGCTCAATGCGACCTCCACCTCCTGGGTTCAAATGATTCTCCTGCCTCAGCCTTCCAAGTAGCTGGGATTACAGGCGCCCACCACCATGTCTGGCTAATTTTTGTATTTTTAGTGGAGACAGGGTTTTGCCATGTTAGCCAGGCTGGTCTAGATCTCCTGACCTCAAGTGATCCACCCACCTCGCCCTCCCAAAGTGCTGGGATTACAGGCGTGAGCCACCGTGCCCAGCCTGTGAGCTTCAAATTTTATAGTAAAAGTTGTAGCAGCAGCAGAACAACAAAATCAATGTGGTTTAATTGGGCTTGTCACCCATAAACAATGTTAGACATTAAAGGCTCTATCTCTTTCCTTAGGTATATGAAGAAAATGTTCTAGACATAAATATTTGCATTCAAATTTTCTTTCTAGCTTAACTCACTCCACCTACAAGGCAAACCCCTATACTACAAATCATCTCCATTTTATCAATAGCTGATTAAATTAAAGATGAACAGCTGACTCGAGGGAAACCAGTACACACAGAAGAATAAACTGTTTTTTCTCCTCTAATAATTTGATGAAAGAGACACTGGCACTGTGGTCAGTCTGTACTGGGTGATGCAGTTGAAATGCTGTGAATGTATGGAGTAGTAAGGTATAATGGAGTGCACATGCCCATGATGAATAAGCAAAGAAAAATAATCTAGAAGGAGGAATAGGAAGAAGAATGAGACAAAAATGTAAAGAAAAGTGGAGGTGATAAAGACGTCATAATAGCTCAGGGTAAGATAAATTATTGGGTTTTCTGACCTTCCACTTCCAGCCCCATATAAGGCTTGCCTATATACATTTCTTGCTCTGGAAAGACTGACAGAATTTTTGTATATGAATGTCAGCCAGGTAAATTGTAGCCGCTTCTTCAATATGAGACCAATGTGAGGTTGCAGTAGTACATACTATTCTTCAGAAAGGGAAGCATAATAGTTATTCCTTTGGGGTTGAACTAGTTTAGATAGATTTTTCTTCTTTACCACCCAATTTTATTAATTAGAAGAGAAATAAAAGCCAGAGATGTAAAGTGACCTAAATACAGTGTCATAGCTGGTTGGTGACAAAACAGGGCACCCTCTGATTCTTAGTGTAGTGCTTTTTGCACCCCATCCTCCTGTTTCTTTTCCTTTTAAAATCCACCATTTGTTGAGCCCCTCTGAAGTGTCGCTTTTCCTACATTATCTCATGGTGTACTTTAACAGCAATTTCATATTAGTTTTGTAACTGAACAAACAGGCTTAGAAAAGTTAAGGGACTGGCTCAAGTTAAAAAAATATGAGCCCTAGTCCACCTGCCTTTGAAAGCTTTTTACCCTCATACTTCCACTTCCATTAGCCATCTTGTCAGAAGGAAATGAAGAGACTAATGAGAGACAAGCCTCCATCATCTTTTCCTTTCTGCCAAAGAGTTGGGGGAAAGAAAATGTTTTTGTTTTCTCATGCTTGATAGCCTATTGTCATCTAAGGCAATACAGACCCAATATTTCTAAAGATAGTATGTGTTTACTGGATTTTAAGTTATTGATTCAACATTTAAATAGCAAGCTGTAAGTGTTTGTGATCTGGAGGAAACCTATCTCAGTGCAGGCCAGCAGCAAGGCTTTGTTTGGCAGCTGTCTATCTCAAGCATTTTTGTTGCCAACATTCTTAGTGGCTACAAAAGCTGGAGAGTGCTTATAAGCATGTAGCAACAAAGAAGTACTTTATCATATCCTGAATGCACTGCAGCATACCCTATGGTTAAACGAAGTCAGATCATGAATTCATTAGTCATTGCCATACAGAAGCAAGGGTCCCATTGATTTCTAACTGGTTATTAGAGTCAGGATCCACTCTACAAGAAAAAATAGGTTCAGAAGCTCATATTGCATTGCTTTTAAGAAAAATGACCACAAATAACTACTATTAGGGGAAAGAATAATGCCCTATCTTTATTTTTCATGTTATAATGTAATTCGTTAAGTTTTGCAACTGGTGCTGCATCTTGGTGCAGTAATGGGGTTAAAATAAATTATTCCAGATACTCGAAATGCTAAACTTTTTCATATGACTTTCCCTTCTTGGGAAAACTTGAAGCCTTCTGCAGCATCTTGAGTTCTTCCTGATTTGCCATCTTTACTCCAAATTCTGGGCCCAATTAGGAGCAAGCCAAATCTGCAGTAGGACATTTAAGGTTTCTGAGATGCTGTCACCAAAACAGGCTCTTGAAGGGCTATAATTTGACCTGAAAGATCTGGATGTCAGTAATGAGAAAATAAATAGAATAATTTCTAAATCTCACATTGTCTTTGGACTATTTGGAATTCCTTGTTAGTTGAATTTTATAGTGTTTTTTTAAACTATGAGGCAAATAATGATGTGAACCTTTTGCTTCTTATACAGAATGTGAATGAGGTCAACAAGAAAAAAAGTGAAGGAACTTTTGTGGTTTAGTAGAATGTCAGCCAGCCAGGTGAGCTATTATCAGATGGTATCAGAGAGGGAGGGTTTAATCTTCTGTTTAAGCAACATCAAATATAGGGCTCAGAGGCTGGCATTTTAGAATTCTTTGTTGCGATTCAGTAACTCCATGATATGTACTTGCTGGTCGTATTAGCAATTAGATAGAATTCAATTTACTTCTGAGATTATGTCCACCACACATGTTAATTTTAGCTGCTGGGAACATTCTCAATGAGAAATAGTCATTATTAAAATGTAATTCTTACCACGAGTCAAAGGCAAAACAATATCTTGTTGTTTATTTAAAGGTCATCGCAATCCCTGGAAAAAAGTGAATCATTGGTTATGGCAATGCTTCTCAAACTTACAACATCCACAGACCAATTAATATTCCTTAAGAAAAGTCACAGAACAGCTACTTGGGAGGCTGAGGCAGGAGAATGACGTGAACCCAGAAGCAGAGCTTGCAGTGAGCTGAGATCGCGCCACTGCACTCCAGCCTGGGTGACAGAGCAAGACTCCATCTCAAACAAACAAAAAGTCACAGAGGATGGATTTAGTTAATATTTTAAATGATTATAACAATATTTCTGAAAATAGCACTCTTCACATTAAGAAAATAATGACATTATTTGAAGTTTCTATAAAATTATTTGAAGAATTTTTATCTGTGGTGTGTATCTACCACATTTTCCTTATCCAGTCTACCTATGGAGCCATAAAAAGAATGAGATCATGTCCTTTGCAGGAACATAAATGGAGCTGGAGGCCATTATTATCCTTAGCAAACTAACATGGGAACAGAAAACCAAATACTGCATGTGCTCACTTATAAGTGGGAGCTAAATGATGAGAGAACACATGGACACATCGAGGGGAGCAAAACACACTGGGGTCTTTTGGAGGGTAGAAGGTGAGAGAAGGAAGAGGATGAAAACAAACAACTAATGAATACTGGGCTTAATATTATACAGGGGCGATGAAATAATCTGTATAACACACACACGACGGAAGTTTACCTATGTAACAAACCTGCCCCTGAACTTAAAACCTAAAACAAAATTAAAAAAAGAATCTATATCTAGATTTCTATAGGGAATCTATGTCTAGAGTTTTAATAGGTAGCTTGAGGTATTGGGCAGGTTTCAGTTAATATTTCTTCTTGCATTTTATTTCTACTAAATTAAAATATCCCAACTAATAATGTTAGGTCATTATTGAGAATAAACATCAAAGAAAAATTATAAGGATATTTCCCAGAATTGAAGGATATAGTTCATATACAGAAAAGCCAACAAAGGCCAGAACAATCACACCAATGAATGATAAAACACACAGAAAGCATAATATATTTTTCAATACAAGGAATGAAGAGAAGATTCTGAAAGTTTCCAGCGTAGGAAAATAATAATGTATACCAGGTTAAAACCGTAATTGAAAGTTTCAGTCATATCACTGAAAACAGAAATACAGTGAAGCAATTAGTCTCACAATTTTGAATAAGAATGGCACCAAACCTATAATTTTATTCTCAGCTAAACTGTCCGTTAAATATTAGGATAAAATGAACCATTTTAAAAACATGCAAATGTTTTTAAAATGTATCTTCCATGTATTCATTCTCAGCAACCTACCCAAGATTATGCTTCATCAAAACAGTGGAGGATGTGTCAAAAGAGGAAAAGATGGGGTCTAAGAATAATGTTTTCAAGATTTATGTTGTAGCATGTAGAATAAATTTTTTGGCTAAAAATTATTTCATTTTATAGATACTCCATACCATGTTTTTAAGCCATTCATCAGTTGATGAATATTTGGATTATTTCCACCTCTTGCCTATTATTAATAATCTTGCTAGGAACATTGGTATATAAATCTTTGCTTACATATATTTTCATTTCTTTTGGGTATATACCTAGGAGTAGAATTGCTGGGTCAAATGGTAACTCCATGTTTAAACTTTGAGGAACTGTGAGACTGTTTTCCAATGTGACTGTACCATTTTACATTTCCATTAACAGTAAAAGAGGGTTCTAATGTTTCCATATCTCATCAATATTTGCTATAGTCTGCCTTTTTTATTACCATTCTAAAGAATATGAAGTGGTATCTTGGTGTGATTTAGATGTGCATATCCCTGATGACTAATGATGCTGAGTATATTTTTATGTGCTCGTTGGACATTTATGTATCTGCTTCGAAGCATAATATATTCACATTCTTTGTCCATTTAAAAAATTTTACTATTTGTCTTATTATTGAGTTGTAAGATGGTGTATATTATCACATATATAATATACAAATATTTGTTGACATTCAGTGGGTTGATTTTTCAGTTTACTTATGATGTCATTTGAAGTGAAAAACATTTAAATTTTGATGAAGTCTAATTTATCTATTTTTCCTTTTTGTCACATACTTCTGGTATCATACCTAAGAAATTATTGCCACGTCTGAGGTCATGAAAATTACCCCATTTTATTCTAGAGGTTTTGTAGTTTTGTCTTTTACTTTGAGTTTTGGACTGATTTTAGTTTTCAGATATGATGTTCTTATGCTTTTAATATGCTAGATCACATTTAGAGCACTGTCATACGGTTTGGGAATTATTGATAACTTCATAGGAAAGGAAGGCAACAGAAAAAATAGGGTATTGTTAACTAGAATAGAAATTTAAAAGTTGCACAAAATGAAGTGAACATCTACTATGTCTCAACTGTGTAAACTTATTTGATACTCTAAATACTGAATATTTATTTAAATGTAAAAGTAAAATAACTATGCTGGAAGGAGAGGAGGGGGAAAGAGAGGGGGCATGTATAAGACAGCCGAATTCCCATATTCCGATCAGAAAGTCAGTTTATTACACCCACAACTGGAGAAACAAAAGTAAGAAAAAACGTTTTACACAAGCTATTTAGAAAATGAAAGTAAACTAAAACAGTTAAGTTATTGCTTCTTTGGGGTATACATCTTGGCTGTAGAGATAGAGAAGACTTGTGTTTTACATTATATATCTTGTTGCTTTATTTTTAAACTATATCTATGTATTGCTCAGTTAAACACTTTTTTTTTTACTGACTTAAAAGTGAACTTGAGGAAACAGTTTGAGTGTTAATACTGTCTGATTCCCACGAGACGGAAAACCTCAGTGCCAGTGTAGCAGCTTGCCGGAAAGTCTCTCATAACACCCTGCAGAGAGTTATATATGTTTACATCCAACCTGCACTTTGATATACAGCTATTTCTCAAAGAAGACTATACTCATATGCATTTCTCACACAAAAGCTGGATGGTACTATACAGTATTTTAACTTGGAAGGTAATGTCAAATTGTTTCCCAGTCCTTCCTTTGTTTGCCATTTGGCTTTGCAAAATATTTCAACTCTCTCACCATATTTGAATGTGGTTTTTAAATGTGTCCTAAATATGCTGTCGATTTCTTTCTCCAATGAATTAAGACAAATAAAGGAGGTCAAGTTCACTGACTATGCTATTTTCACTGAAATTTAGTCTTAAGAAATCATAATGTTCTATGCTCAACATTTATGAAAGTGGTCAGTCCTTTGATCTAAGGATTTTAAATATCTCTCTGTATATTTTTGCTACACATACACATATATATCAGTCAAAAATGCTTTATTAACAGACCATTTAAAAATTCAGTAGGTTCACATAAGCTATTTGCCATTGACTTCCAAGTGATAATAAGAATATATAGCATTCTACAAAATGTATTTTAAAATAGATGCACCAATTATTTCCTCTACTTCCTTAAATCAGATTGTAATCTGAATAACATATTCTTTAATTGGGTTCTACCATAGTAGTAACAAATGTACTAATATCTGCATTAGATAAAATCACATGGACAGGGATGAAGGAGGCACATATACTTCATTCATGTATTTGCACTGAGTTGTATCCCTGAGGTTCTTGTATATCAGAGGTTCAGTTACAGCTTTATAAGACAATTAGCTCCTTATTGCAACGATCCACTGAATACTCCAGTAATTGAGGTTAGAAAATGCATCTAAGATCAGAAAAGCATTTATTTGTGTTTTCCAGCTTTCCTACTCAGGTTTTTTGTTGTTTTAACATTCAGGAAACCACTATTCCATTAAACACTCTTTGATGATACTACTTTGTCACTGGTTTTTCACTTGATACACATTCTCTCCAAGAGATGCTTTAGAAATCTTCTGTGGGTACCTTGGGGACCACCCCTCAATATAAAGTGGCCTTAGGCCTATGGGCTATGAAATGGTCACCACAGCTGCACAGCATTTTGATCAGTAACTGGTTTGTGGCATACTGGCTGTGATACAGCAATACAGTACTGTCAGGAGCAGTATTAAATAATCCACTATTTTTGAAAAAATGCACATGTTTATAGTACTAAATTCAGACTAAATATTACTTTCTAAAATTATTAGGTTGGGAATAGCTATGGGTATTTCAAATCTACCCTGTTTTCAAAATAGAATTAAAATAACTATGCAAAGATTAGTACTTGCTTTTCAAATATACACTTAAAAAGTAAAAATTAATACTTTGCATGAGCAATTTTTATAAGCTGGATTTTAGATTTTACCTAGTAATCAGTCTTGATAGTGTTTAGGGGACCAATTATATATAATCCTTTTTAACAAGCAAAAAGCAATTTTTCTTAGAAATATTCCTGGGGAGGTTGGGCACTTAAGAAAATACATAAGACTTATGGATTTGGAAACTGTACTTTTGCTAACCACAGTAGTTGATCCCATATGACATGGTGACAATACCTCTAAAACTTAATTTGGGGCCAAATCTAATTGATTTAATACAAAAACTTAAAAATTGAAGTAGTCATGGAGTCATAGGAAATTGCAAAGATGATACCATAGTTTTCACTTACACTTTACCCAGTTTCCCCCAATTGTTATGTCTTAACTATAGTACAATATCACAAGTTTGTATTTGACATTGGTATGATGTGTATGTTCTGGAATGAAATAGAATTTCTCCTTAATTTCTGAATTATATAGAATTCTAGATTGGCAGTTGTCCTCTCTCCCTCCCTCCCTCCCTCCCTCCCTCCCTCCCTCCCTCCCTCCCTCCCTCCCTCTCTCTCTCTCTCTCTTTTCTCTTTCTTTCTTTCTTCTTTCTTTCTTTCTTTCTTTCTTTCTTTCTTTCTTTCTTTCTTTCTTTCTTTCCTTTCTTTCTTTCTTCTTGCTTTTCTTTTCTAGCAGTTGAAAGATATTGTACCACTTCCTTTTGGATTTTGGATTCTGTGGCATTTGTTTCGAAATATGCTGCCATTCCAATTGCTGTTTCTTTATGGGTAATGAATCGTTTCTCTCTGGCTCTTTTCAAAACTTTCTTTGGGTTTGGTGTTCAGAAGTTTGACAAGGATATGTTTTGTGGTGGATATAGTTGGGTATATGTTATTTTGGGTTCATTCAACTTTGTTGATTTGTTGGCGTAAGTTTTCTGCAATAATCAGAAATTTTTCAATCACAATTTCTTCCAATACTTTTTCAATACAACCCTTTTATTTCTCTTTTGGAATTCTGGTGATACACATGTTAAATTTTTGATATTGTCCCATAAATGTTTTTATTTTTGCAGTTTATGTCTATCTATTGTTCAGATTGGGTAATTTATATTATTTAACTTGAAGTATATTCACACTTTTTTATGTCCTTTACATTCTGTTATTTAGTGTATATAGGTATTCTTTAAATAATTGGATAACCAATATATCTGTATTACAATGGTAGCAAGCAATTAGAGTTAATTTGATGACAAACATAACAATAAAACCATGTTTTTGATGTTACACTATGTTTAGCATCCCCAAAAATCTTAAATTTACACAAAAGAAGCTTGTAATTAGGTATGTATTCAGTCATTTGCAACCAGAGTCCTTCACACATCCATGCCCCCAAATGGTCCCTTATGTGCCCTTAATTCCAGTTTAAAACTTTGCAAAATGTTAATTTTCAGAAACACGTAAACACTATAGGAGACGAAGAAATCCTGTTTATGAAAAGTTTGTAATATCCCTGTAGCTGCCTTCAAATGATTTCATTCAACCAGTTTCTCACAGGAATACCTTCCCCAAAATTTAATCCATATTATACTAGGGAGCAGTCATCAATATCTCCTAAGAGTTTTCATTTTAATATGATTTCATGTGCTCTCTTAATTATTATTTTTTTTTTATTAAAGTCAATCAATATTTATTTATTTATTTATTTATTTTTTTACATTAATACATACTGGTTTATTATACTTTAGGGTTTTAGGGTACATGTGCACAATGTGCAAGTTTGTTACATATGTATCCATGTGCCATGTTGATTTCCTGCACCCATTAACTCGTCATTTAGCATTAGGTGTATCTCCTAATGCTGTCCCTCCCCCCTCCCCCCACCCCACAACAGTCCCCGGAGCGTGATGTTCCCCTTCCTATGTCCATGAGTTCTCATTGTTCAATTCCCACCTATGAGTGAGAACATGCGGTGTTTGGTTTTTTGTCCTTGCGATAGTTTACTGAGAATGATGTTTTCCAGTTTCATCCATGTCCCTACAAAGGACACGAACTCATCATTTTTTATGGCTGCATAGTATTCCATGGTGTATATGTGCCACATTTTCTTAATCCAGTCTATCGTTGTTGGACATTTGGGTTTATCAGTGAAATTATAAAGCATGTCAAACAATCTGTCCTTTGTTAATATTTTCAAGATTTAATAAATGTTGATAGCATCTAAGACACACAATAAAAATACTAAACTTAAGTTAAAAATAACTTGCATGATTTCTCCATTCATATTTGCTATAAATAGCATGCTCTTATTTAAACAAATATGCAATGTATCCATGGAGTGAAGATTAAGCATGAAAGATAAGTATATCTCAAACAAATGTGCATTTGTTCAGATATTTAGTATATGTTTAAAATGTCCAAACTATGTTCTGCAGTTTTTCTTATTGAAGTACTAATATTTCACCAGTATTTCAAGACCACTGCAGTTAATGATTGAAGATTCCCAGTTTCCACTGCAACACACATTAAGGGGCAAAAGCAGATAAACAGCAACATCCCTTGGAGGTAGCAATATAAGGTTAAAACAGAGATGAATGGATGGAGCAGGACGGAAACTAAGAGAGTCCAAGGAGGGCGAAAGAGGCAGGAGAGTGAGGCAATTCGAACTTAAGGCAAAAGGAACATATCTAAAGTACTTGTAAAAAGAAGGGAGATTGTTCTAATCAACATTCAATCCACCTAGATGTTCTCTTTCCCTCAGAGCTGCGGCTATTTATAATACCTCTTCCACCACAGGAAGGTAGTTATGCAGTGGTAGCATCTGACATATCTGCAGACTGCATTATCTATCTATCTCTTTATCTATATAACCACTGGAAAAGTCTGTGTGTATATAATCCCCACATATATTGTGATTGATAGCTCAGTAGAGAAATGGATACATAGTGAAGCAACAGAAATGAAGCAGGTGTATTTATTTTTAAGATGAAATATTAAACAATGGAGTAGTCTCTTAATTAGCAGTCAAAACCAATCCAAGAAAACGACTGGACAAATGTCAACTAATATAATGGAAAACAACAAGAAAAACACAAACAACAACAGAGACTACAGGCAGAAACAAAATGGACATTTGCCTGACCCTGACTAATTTTTCACAACTGAGGTTTGAAGATTAAAACCCACTTTCTGGCTTTTTATCAATTGAAAACTGGCCTGTTAAAATAAGGTCTCAATTTTTTTAATCTATACCAGAGCAGTTGGGGGTGTCATGTATCCCAAGCTTTATATTCTCAAAAACCTCAAATTGAGACTTCTGAGCCCTCTCCAACACAGTCACAGGGATACGCTGACACGAGTGAAACAGGATAGGTGTATCCAACATTTTGAAACTTATTTGCATTCCCAATCTATGCTGCCTTTGGTACACTGTCAATTATTTTATTTCTAAAATAAATTATTTATTGTGTAAAAAGTACAATTATATTGCATTCATATATTTGCTAGAAAAATTATTCAGTGTAACAGCTTTAAAAGTGTCTTAACCTTCTCGGTGCATGGAGGTGGAAAACCAATGTGTTTATTAGCTTTTGCATCTAGCCATGCATTGGGCCATCTAAATCGCTTCTGTCCACTTAAACATAGTATCACTACCCCAGTCCCTATAGTCCCAATGATGTCATTCTTTCATTATTTTAACAATAACTGGTAGTGCAGGGTGGCCCCTGGAATGGAGTGAGTTCCCTTCTGGGAGTAAAATGAAAGTCCATTTTCTTCCCATAGAAAGCAAGGTTGGGGCTATAATTTTGTCCTGAGATTTACCGAAATCTTTAAGAAAAAGGATTTGTAGTTAATGCTGACATTAGGCTGTATACATAGTATTGGTAAATGTAAATATTTAGTAAGAAAGCTGCCAATATGAAGATACTTATGATCATTTCTTTCTCCCCCATGGGTATTCGATTTACAAGTGCAATTTTCCTGCATATCAGCACATATAGATAGATTACTGTTTTGTTTAATGAACTCTATAAAGGCTGTAATGTAGATTTGTTCTTCTCAAATAAAATCAGTTTTCTCAGTGCAGTGTAGTGCACACACCTGTAGTCCCAGCTACTAGAGAGGCTGAGGCCAAAGGATTGCTTAAACCCAGTAGTTTGAGACCAGACCTTGCAACATAGCAAGATGCCTGTCTCTAGAAATATATATATATATATATATATATTTAAATCAGTTGTCTTTATGAACTCTCAAATTATATTACTCTAATGAGCTTCCCAAATGGTGGTCTAATTCAAAAATTATAGTGAAAATTTGTTGTGCAACTGGGTCGGAACTGGTAATAATCAACTTTCTAAAAATGGTGTCTGAATAGACTGCATCACTTCCACCAGATTGTCCTCAAGAATCAATCTGGTCTCAAGTATCTGTCACTTTTAAAACTAAAATTAATAATACCTGACATTTTAATTGTATTAGGAAGGGACTAAATCGATGCCAAATAAAACCTCAGTGTTCATTCAGAAATAAATCAGGCCAACAAATGGGACGGCATCCAGAGGTACAGAGATAGAAACGGATATTTTTTCATTTTAAATTATAGGCAAAATTCAAATTAAGAGAAACTAACATAACTCTATTCTTTCTCCAGAACATGATATATCACAGCTGATTCTATGAGCGATCTGGTTAGTGTGCCACATGATTTTATAAGCTCCTCAACAACAGACATTTGTGAAGCAGCCTACCAATAAACTTCAGTTGCAGTCATAGCAACTGAGAATAATAGAAACACAAACTCCTCTCATTGTTTTTATTAGGAAGGCACATAAGGAGATGAATGCAAGCTCATTTCAACACAGAAAGCAGTTTCCTCAGGAAGCCCTTATTTTCAAAATTCTGTCACACCTGCCTTCAGCCATTAAATGTAGATTCCTGATGGTTAGGAAACCTAGGTTTGTCTTTTAAGCATTTGTGAGTTTCATTTGTCAGAGAAATTTTAGCAGTTGAATGGGATATAAAATATTGGCATTTTAACAGAACTTTGCTCCATAGTCTCAGGGGTGGATATAGTTCTAATTTGCAACAGCATAGCTATTAGCTAGACGATCATTCAATGAACAATAGTACAGACCAAATCACCTTCCAGAGACCATCACCAGACCTACATAGTGGGGGCTGACACTCCCAGAATATTGAATGAGGAAGTAGAAAGTGATGTGGAGTTAGGGTTTTAACTACTTATCCAAAGTCAAAATGCCTCCTGGTGACTGCCTAAGAAGAACATTAGTGGCTGTAAGAGTCTTCTGTATGTAAAAAATAATCACATCAAAATAATGTAGTAGGTGCTTTATGGATTTACAAGCAGGAATATCTGAACTATTTCATAGGATAGCTTTGAAATTTGTGTGTGGTGAACATTGGAACCATAATGAAAGCAATCCGTTTTCATGATATTAGTCATTAATCAAAAGAGAACAAAAGTGAGCTGGTGGCAGATTTTATATAATCCGTGTATAGAGGGTAAGTGTGTGGTGCAGCATCCATTTCCAAGGACTTATATTAAGACAAGTAGAGTAATCATGTGAACCTGACTTAGGAAAACATTTTCCAGAAAAAAAAAAATGCAGAAATGCTATGTCATTCCATGAGACCATACCACATAGGTAAGAGAAGAAAGCCAAGTATAATACTTAAAATCATATTTTCTACTTTGTTATTATAGTAGGGTGTTATTTCTATGTCATGTTATTGAAAGTAATGGCAAAAACTGCAATTACTTTTGCACCAAACTAATATTATGCCTTATACTTTTTATTCCATACTCCACTCAAAATCTAGTGTAACATTTTGTACAGATTGATTGTCATTTACATTGATGCAAAAAGATCACAGGCCGTTAAGGTGAAGATTTAAATTTCAGGTCACTGATTTGGTACCTGACCCCTGACATATTTATAACGATCTGTTCCTCAATTTCTTTATATGTCAAACAAAGATTCTAGGAATTAAACGATTAGTTACTCTCAATTTTAGTAATCTATGAAGTCAGAGAACTTAGAAGACTGTGTCAGACATCTCTGTTTCCTAATTAGGGAAGCCTAAGCTTTAGAGAGAAAAAATTTAAGTTCCATATGGGTAACGTTCTGGGTTTGACAATGTGTTGGTAGAGGGTCTCCACTGGGAATCTCTCTCTTGGGATATGTTAGTTGCAATAGCTCATGAGTGCTGCTCATTGAACCAGCTTCACCTGAATCATCTAGGAACTTTTTAAAAGGCAGCTCAGTGCTCCAGCCTTGTAATTATGATTTCCTGGATGCAGCCAGGAATGGGTCTTCTAAAAGCATCTTTCTAGGTGATTCAGATGCAGCCAGGTTTGGAAACCTCTAAATTCATATAAACTTCCTCAGTAGCACATCTCTAGAGGATAAATATTTTATGAAATGCTCCTTTATCTCTTCCATAAACACTGTCTGATTCTATTTGTTACTTACTCTCAAACACATATATTTCACGATTTGTTCAGACTTTAAAAAGATTAAATGGTGATTCTCACCTCTTTTTCTAAGCACCATTTAAAAATATTCATCTGGACCAGATCCATATGTTCAATCCAATTCCAATCACTCTTACAGATTGATGATGGGGTTTAAAGAGAGGGCAAGTGCCTATAGAGCAAATGATTATAAGGCCTTTTGTTTTTCTCCTTAAAATGCTTACATGATACATTCAAAAATGAATATTTACATGTTCATTACTGCCCCTTAAACAGTATAGCTTTTTCTAAATGAAGAGATTTCTTTTTCTTCACATCTAGAAAGGATGTTCTGTATTTTATTCTTCTCCAGCTCTTTTCTTTAATAATCAATAACCTTATATTTAATAATCAGCTTTCTTAGAACATAGCACAGGTTTTTGATCCCTTGAAAGTTTCCCCAAAACTTATATCTAATATTGAAAAGGTCTACATAGCTGCCTTATATTTTCTGAGGAGAATGTGTAGGTCTTGTACGTTTTATTTAGGGCAAGTCCATGTTTTTTTATTTTTATTATTTCATTATTAGATTATCTATTCCTACCTGTTTCCCAAGATAGTGTTAGTAATTTTGAGTGGTGGTTTACACAAATTGTTTAACATCTACTTGGCATTTTTAGGAAGCTTCTGGTTTCTTGGAATAAGAAAGCTAAAGTTGTTTTAACACAGGATACACAAGGCCATAGGCATCAGCATCTTCTGCCTCAGGTTTATTTAGCATATGTACAAAACATTCACAGACTAGGAGATGAAACTCTTTAATGGTAGGGCAAAGGAGAGAAAGCACATGGGGCGCTGTTATAACCCAGTTCCTGCTCCCATGGAGCTTGAAATCAATTTCATTATAGAACAACCCACATGTTTTGAAACTAGAAACCCACTGAAGTGCCATAACAATGCAGAAGACAATTATATGCTATAGGCAGAGAAGAAGTCAGCTTTTTATCAATTGGTATTGCTAATAAAGAGCTTACGGAGATGGTAAGATTTGAGATCAACTTCAAACAATATTAGCACCGAGAACTAGACATAATGATTCATGGTATTTTCCTTTTCTTCTACAAGATTCCATCGGGTAGTCCTTCATTTACTAAATTAAGTCCTAAAAATCATAACATAATTATAAGTAAAATGTATTTACTTCTTGTATTATAACCCTAGTTTTGCCTTTATTAACTTTATCTCAGATAATCAAAGCTATGACAGATGAATTTAGCTCTATTCTTAGTTCAAAGTTTCAGTAAAATTTTGTCTTCCAAATCAAATTAGAAACACTTATATTGATGCTTGGTATTATCTAGCTTACCTCCCTTCTCCAGTCTAGTCCCTTAAATTAGGCCCTATGAATCAACACCTCCAAGAGAAGTAAGTGGTACTGATTACAGCCTGTGTCCTTAAACATCTTTCTTAGGACCTGAATGACATATAAATTCAAGGAAAATGTAAGTCTCTTTCCGTACAACTGAGATTGGGATTTCAAGTGACATGATTTTTTTTTTTTTTTTTTTAATGAAGAGAGTCTTTTTTTTAAGTAAGGCTGAGTCACTGATCTTTATTCTCTGTTCTTTGTTATGTCTATACTTATCCTGAAGATAACTAATGTTAAACATTCAATTTCTGTTCTCTAGCATTTTCAAGTATATCCCTGCCACCTGGCTTCTGCTCCTGATAGTTCATTTATCCTTCCCGGTCCTATTTTCCTTTCTGAATATTCTTGACATTTTAAGATTTATACCAAGTTCGACGCCTCTTTAAATCTCCCACACTAGGTTGGCCTGCACTGGTCCCCGTCTGTTCAGCAACCCTTAAACACTTTTAAACCATTCACTTTACCTATATACCCTGGGGTCTCTGTTTTTAGCTAGGTAAAAATTATTTTCCATATTATATATGGGCTCCTTCACTGCAGAGAGCATACATTACATATTTTGTTGGTTTTTAAATTTTGTAGTACTTGACACAGAAGTGGGTATATAGTAGTTATTCAAGTAAACAGATTTGTATAACTTTAGGCCTAGAAATGATATTTAAAAATTACACATCCCTATATATATGTATTTGTATCCCTATATATGTATATATATATACATCCCTATATATATATTTCCATACATATATATACCTGCATTTGCACTAATATTTTATGTGCATTATAAAACATGCAAAGAGATTAAAATCATATTATTAGTGTTGGACATGAACTAAAGTTCTAATATTCAGACCCCAACTAGATCACCCTTAGTACTGACTGGAGATCACTGATTTAGCAGATCATGTCATAAAAGTCTCTGAGGAGTCCAGCAGTCTTTGCAAAGATGCCTAAGAGACTATTTAGCAGTTGAAAAAGGCAGTCAAAGAGTAGCTCTGAAATTTTCCACTTGCTATTCACCCACATTCATTTGCTTAAGGTAACCTCTAGTATTATCTTTATTATATAATATCTTTAAAGCACTAGAGGTTTATAAAAGACTGTTTTTGAGCAAATAGTTCAGTTGGAAAATCATGTTTTCAAATCAAGATATGAACAATTTTGAAGTAAATAACACAAATATGGAATGATTTATCAAGATCATGTCAATTTAAAGGCCAATAACACATTCTTGGCTGTTTGGCAATAGAGCACAATACATTCCATTTATTAAATAAATATAATCAAAGACCTGTTATGTAACAGCACAGACTCTTAGTTTGTTGCCTTTTTTTCCTATACCACTCTTTCACTAGACAGGAGAAAAAAGTAGGAAAGGCTACAGAATTGTGTTTAGGGAATTATTTTATAGTTTCAAAGTAAATTTATGTAGGAAAAATTGGAAAAAAGACAACTCAGGAGAATTATTTTTATAAACAAAATATGCAACTCAGAAGTCTAAAAAAAGATGGGCAAATCTGAATATATAAGAATTTAAAATGTTAGCACCGAAAGACACCAGAAACAATGTCAAAAGTTAGATAAGCAATAGGTGGGGAAAGTTTTGCAACATAATGAAAAAAATATGTATTCGTAACATGTAAAGTTCTTCCATAAATTAGTACTAATATGACTACTGTCCAAAATGAGGGCAAAGACATGAATATGGATTTCCTAGAAGAATAAATACAATTAGTCCACAAATATATCAAAATAATCAAATGTAATTTAAAATATAAAAGATATCATTGTTCATGCCAATGGACACAAATTAAAATACTGATCATATTTATGATTCAAAAATATGAGAACATTATTACATTCCTACACTAATATTAGAAATATAATTTGAGAGAATTTTAAAAAGGCGATTTGGAAGTGTCAATCAAAAATTAAAGTATGCATATCCTTTTACCCAAGAATTTCACTTCTATTAATTTACACTGCAGAAAAATTTACACATTTGCACAAAGCAATGTTTTACAGAACCCTTTATCAGTGAGAAACTGAAGAAATATGCATATGTAGAGGCATACACAATACATTATTAAATATCAATTTTTGTGGAATACTATAACAATTAAGAACATTTCTTTATGTTCTCTGAAGTAGAAATAATAATTATCCAGCGATAAAAGCAAGACACAACAACTTAGGTTGTAGGATCTTATTCATATACCTCGCCACATTAAAACAACAGAAGATTATAAGGCTTTATTGTTGTGAATAGGAGTGTGTGTGTTTGTGTGTGTGCACATGCACCAAAATTTAACAACAGTGACCTCTGGAGAGGGAAGTGGAATGATTTGGGGCGAAGGGAAACTGTTGCTTTTTACTCTGTTTTTCTTTTAGTCTGAACTGTTACAAAAAGCTACTTTCTTTTTGTAATGTAAAAATCTATTAGACACACAAATATATACACTCGTATTCTTTTTCTTTGTTGCACGTGCACACGCGGACACGCAAACACACAATCTTAGTCCTAAAGATTGGCTCACGCCTGTAATCCCAGCACTTTGGAAGGCGGAGGCGGGCAGATCACGAGGTTGGGCGATTGAGACCATCCTGGCTAACACGGTGAAACTCTGTCTCTACTAAAAATACAAAAAATTAGCCAGGCGTAGTGGCTGGCGCCTGTAGTCCCAGCTACACGGGAGGCTGAGGCAGGAGAATGGCGTGAACCCGGGACTCGGAGCTTGCAGTGAGTGGAGATCACACCACTGCGCTCCAGCCTGGGCGGCAAAACGAGACTCTGTCACAAAAAAAAAAAAAAAAAAAAAAGAAAAGATTGAGATTATAATAAAACAATTGGTTTGAAGTAAATATAAAAAGACTTAACTAATCATATTCATAATCGTAGTGGAGGATAACAAGGTCTTTTAAACTTGTCCTTCCTTGACAAAATCTTCCTTGTCTCATTATTTCTTTGTGGCATATTAATCATATAAATGGGTAAAGAGAGGCAAGAAGTTACATGAAATAAGTACTTATGTATCAAAAATATGTCAAACATTTTACCTATATAATCTCATTTAATTCTCATTCAATCAAAGAGAGGAAAGTTTGACTATTTTTGTTTTCAGATGAAGCAGTTGACAAAGAGGCTAAGTAATTTCAAGGTTATTAAATCCTGGTAAATAACTGAAATGAATCCCGAAGCTAGTTAATCCTGAAGCCAGGATTCTAAGCGAGTTTTGCTCCGAAACCAGCTTTTAATGGTCAAAGCCTCAGTAGGAATAGAGTTTAAGAATGATTTATTTATTAAAAATTTGGATATGGTGCAGAGAGACTACAAGCGATCATGCCTTTCCCAGGTCTGGTAACCTCCAAACCTGAAAAAAGCTATGTGTGGGAGTGGTTATGGGATTCTGGAGGCCCATGGGTCTCCTGAGAGAGGCCACTGATGGGAGATAAGACCTTCCACGTAAAATATTACCTCTCCCAGGAAATATTAATCACCTAGAGAAATATAATTTCAGTGTTCTGAGGGATTCCTATGGTAGTTAAATTTGACTTGCTAGAGGCTTATTTTAGCACATCCCAATGAACTAGAAATAAAAAGTCTCAAGTAGCCATCCTAGGTTCCGTTGAAATTTTATAAGTATCACCATGTGAAGGTTTCATTCCCTCACACAAGATACTGCAATATTAGTTTAAAAATCCTGTCCTTTTATGAATCTCCATGGTGATATTGTCAAAGTACTGGTGGAGCCTGGTTTCCAGAATCATCCAGTAATTGGATTGGTTGAGAAATTTGTTCTGCCTCTTTCTTGTTCTGCTGCCTGATTTAGACTAGTTCACTGTCCATTAGGATCTCTTCAGGAGGTGAAGTTCAGAAGAGAAGTAATTAGAAATTCATTATTCGGCTCCCATTATAGTAAATACACAGGAACTTGCGAAAGGGAATCTTAAAAAGTAGAAAAAAAAAGTAAGAAGAAAATCTTTAAAAATTACTATAGTACCGTATGAACAAAGGGTAAATTGAGCATTGGGATACATAGAAGCCATCTGTGAGGGAAAAAATCCTACACTAGCAAACAGAGTTTGTGTGATAAAACAATGCTTTATTTAATGAGAGATTTTGTGGGTAAAAGGACGGTGCTTTATATTCTAAAAACTGCCTAAGAGGAAGTTGAAAGGAAAAAAATGAGGCTCTACTTTAGGGTAAATAGGAAAAAAAGAGAAAAGCACAAAGGGCTAAAGTTTGGCAAGAACATATGACAAGAAAAGCTTTAAAAATATTGAGCAATAAACCTTGAGATTAGAGAGGAGTTTCTCGTTAGTATCCATTTCAAAAAATACAAAAACAGATAATAATATACTAAAATGACTATGGCCTTTTGTAAAAGTAGCATTATCTAAATACAGGTGAACTAAAAAACTGTTTAAAATGTTCTCATTTTTGAATTCCAAAACTATATCTGACTTAGTTAACTTGCAAAATGACTGTCAGCCATATATAAATAGACTATAGAATATCAAACTACAGTATCAAATACCCCCCACAGCAGTTGGCATCCTTCACAGTAAGTGTACCTGCAATCTGGTATGCTTAGTTAGGGTCTGAAATGTCCTCAGCTCTCCTGTAGACTTGTTATTCTCTACATAAATGGCAAAGTAAGCACTTCAATCTTTTTCCGGGTAGAGGGTAACAGACATTTAAGCACAATTCTGGTCATCAGAATTGGCCTTAATGCCAAATATAGAAGATAGCAAGTGCAACATTGTGTTGACCTTTTTCATGTAATTCACCTCCAAAGGCAAGTAATACAGCATTATACATATAAGTTGGAATCTGATCTCCCACTTATCAGCTCTGCGACGTGAATAAGTTACATAAGCTCTTTACTTCTACTTTTCACGACTGTAAAAATTGAAATAGTAGCTAACAATTACATAGCACTCTCCGAGGCTGCTGCACACAGCTGTACAGGCTGTACACTGTAGAACAACAGAGGGTACAACAGGGGAGCCCTGGCACTAATTATGTGCCAGGCACTGCTCTAGATACTTCATATATTAACTCACTGAATCCTTCCAGCAACCTGTAGAGTAGGGACTATTATCAATCCCAGTTCAGATGAGGAAATTGAGGCACAAAGATGATGACTTTATATATTGACTCTGACAAATCATCAAAGACTTAACATAGTTTGCCGAATTTGTTGTAAATAACCTTCAAATACTGAAAAAAATGCAAAATCAAATTTAACATTTTAATTATATATATGCTATTCACATCAGAATTTGTCACACCTGTGGGCTGGGCATGGTGGATCACGCCCGTAATCCCAGCATGATTACATGAGAGGGAGAGGGAGGCAGATCTCTTGAGGTCAGGGGTTCAAGACCAGCCTGGCCAACATGATAAAACCCTGTCTCTACTAAAAATACAAAAATTAGCTAGATGTGGTGGGGTGTGCCTGTAGTCCCAGCTACTCGGGAGGCAGAGGCAGGAGAATCACCTGAACCTGGGAGGTGGAGGTTGCAGTGAGCTGAGATCATGCCACTGCACTCCAACCTGGGTGACAGAGCAAGACTCCATCAAAAAAAAAAAAAAAAAAAAAAAGAATTTCTCATACCTGCAGATACAACATTATTCTGCTTAGCTATTTTGATGCAGGAGAAGCTCTAACTAAATTCCGTGTTTATCAGTGGATGGACTGTTTCATTTTGGAAGCCTACTGGATTGAGTATGTAATTTATAAAACATGTTGGCAACTATTCATAACATACGGTATCCTTGTAGCTGGTAGGCTAAGGACACCCTACTTTATGATTGCTATAATGTCAGTTGAATACTTTCTAATAGTCAGTTTTATTTATTCCTAAACCTGTGTATTCTGTTGTACATGATCCTATAATTGCATAATTCAACTAAACATCTAACAATCCAATACATTGTGAGTATGAAAAGAAATGAAATTGTTTCTTCCAGGTAAACAAATTATATGCTTTATTAACTCTTAACAAACTGAGTTAATTTTTAAAAAATTATGAAGTTGGTGTGAATGAGCCAAATAGAAAAGTCTGGTAATCAATGTATCTATAGTCAAAGAAAAAGGACAATTAATATACATTTAAGTATTTTATGTTTCAGCATAATGCCCAGGTGTTAGTCATTTTATAGCTTTCATATATAATTGACTTACTCAACAAAAATAGTAGGTTAAACATTTTAAAATAATATAGGATATTTCTGTATATACTAGATTATTTTTCACCTGCCAACCTGAATTTTATCAGAAATTTGTGGTTCTGGGTTGTTTTTCAAAACTTGCATAGCAGAACTGGTGTATCCAATTTCCAAATAATTAGTGCCCTTCAAAGGAGGCTTTTGCACAAGCTATAAATCAATCAATCAATCAATCTGTCTATATATCTATCATCTTCAAGGATGTGTTGATTACTAAGAAAAGTTTTGTGAAGAATCTTTGAGATTTGTTTTGAAGACACAAAAAATACATTTTATTACATTAAGGGCATTCTATGTTTTGTATACTAAAAACATGTATAAACCTGGGAACGCCATCCCAACCCTATATTTTTCAAATACCCTACTTTTTTTTTTTTTTTTCAAAAAATCCAGATCACCATTAAATGAGGATCTATCAAAGACCCTGGATAAAATTCCAAGAGGAGTTCATCAAAATTATGTTTGCGATGGAAACGTCTGTTTTCCATGCATACAACCTGTCAAGGTGAATATTTCGCAGGGGCAGCACTTGTTTGCTATGCTTGCTACATTAAAGTCAAATTCTCTTATGTTACTGCTTATTCAAGTAATGCATTTTCTTTTTTTTCCCCAAATGTCCATGAGTAATGCATTTTCTTAGTGTTAAATATGTTCAAAATATCCTCTATCATAGCAAAAATATATTTTTCAAATGAGCATTGAGATTTTTCCTTAAAGATGACTTCAGTTTGTGAGGACATTAACTCTTTGCTGTAGCAAACATATTCCTAATCATATTTGGGGCTTTTGCTGACACATATTGAAGGGATTATCTTCCAGGCTAGCCAATTCTATTTATCTTTTAGGTATCAGTTTAAGGTCACAATACTGTCTCTGACTATTCAGTCACAAGGTTTCCATATAGAGAACATAGCAATCATGTGTCCTTGACTTTCTAGAGTAGCACCTACTTCAATATGGCTAAATATTATTTATATATTTTTTGTCTTTGGAAAGCTTTGTTTTAAATATAAATTAATCATAGGAAGGAGTTTACTGAATTCCACAGCTTTGCCTTTTTGTTTGTTTCAGGAAAATGTTGTCACACAATCTATATTGTGTATCCAAATCTAGCTTATTATGAGAATCACCTGATGATTCTGGCTTGGTCTTCATTGCAAGCAACAAAGTCCAATTTGGACTTAAGCATAAATAATATGTGTTGAAAGAATATCAAGCAATTCATAAAGCAGACTGGAGAATTATGCTCAGGAATAATAGGGGAGGGGAGGGAATGGGGTGTATGTTTACAGTCACCACAGGGACAATCTGGTTACGATTCAACACCTGAACACCTGCTGCCACCTCTGGAATTTTAATTACATCATTGCTGCTGGACTTGAAATGCAACCAACACTGCAATGAGTAACTCTTTAATTCTCTATTTTTTTTGTACTTTCAATGTTCCAGGCAGAGGTTTTATTGAAAACACCTAGGTAATTGGTGTAACACCTAGGTTAAAATGACCCCCTTGGTCATTGTCTCACAACTAAATTAATTAAATGCAAGTTTCTTTTCAAATAAGAACAAGATATCTATGCTTAAAATAATAAAATTTCCAGTAACCAGACCCTGTCTCTTAGAGATGTTGGTACAGCAGGTCTAAGATTGAAGAGCATCAGTATATCATGGAAACTATGAAATTTAATAGCCCTGAGTTCAAATCTGTCTCTTACTGTTACAAGGCAGTGTTCTCTGCCTTGGATTTCTAGCCAGGTACTGAGATGGCTGTTTATCAAGCCCTTCTGCATTGGTTAGATGCGTTGATTTTGGAGTCAAACAAACCTGCCCATCCCTTACACTTGATAAATATGTAACCTACATAAACTTAGTTTAACTGTCTGAGCTTTGACTTGTTCATCTATCAAATGAGGATAGTTATAATACCTGCCATATTAGCAGTTATTAGGCTAATCAGTATTTGAGTTAGTGCATGTAAAGTAAGTTCAACATTGACCCATTGTATATACTCAATAAGTGGTACTGTTATCATTATTTTAAAAAGTAATCCTCTCTATATAAAGTTTCCTGTGGGAATGATTCTATTATAGGCTCCAAGCATCCCTGTACATTCTTCTGAATGTGTTAAATTGCAGGATGTAACCATTCCTGACACTAAGCAGTTTCTGTAGATGGTTTCACAGGCAAATAAGTAGGCTAAGGTGACTGATCACAGCACCACTATCATTCAGCTGTTCATTCTCCATAGGAGAGGAAGTGGATGGTTTTCCGCTTGCTAAAATGTAGCTAAGCCTTTAGCCCTATGTTTCTTCTTTTTTGAGACAGAGTCTTGCTTTGTTGCCAAACTGGAGTGCAGTGGTGCGATCGCAGCTCACTGCAACCTCTGCCTCCCAGGTTCAAGGTTCAAGCGATTCTCCTGCCTCAGCCTCCCGAGTAGCTGGGACTACACGTGCACACCACCACACAAAGCTAATTTTTGTATTTAGAGACAGGGTTTCATCATATCGGCCAGGATGGTCTTGATCTCTTGACCTCGTGATCCTCCCGCCTCCACCTCCCAAAGTGCTGGGATTACAGGCGTGAGCCACTGTGCCTGGCTGTTTCTTAACTTCTTTATTTTATTTTTTTATTATACTTTTTATTTAGAGATAATTGCTGATTCACATGTGGTTATATGAAATAATACAAAGTGATCCCATGTGTAATTTATCAAGTTTTCCTTAATGGCAAATTTTTTTTTTTATTTTATTATTATTATACTTTAAGTTTTAGGGTACATGTGCACAATGTGCAGGTTTGTTACATATGTATACATGTGCCATGTTGGTGTGCTGCACCCATTAACTCGTCATTTAGCATTAGGTATATCTCCTAACGCTATCCCTCCCCCGTCCCCCCACCCCACAACAGTCCCCAGTGTGTGATGTTCCTCTTCCTGTGTCCATGTGTTCTCATTGTTCAGTTCCCACCTGTGAGTGAGAACATGCGGTGTTTGGTTTTTCGTCCTTGCGATAGTTTACTGAGAATGATGTTTTCCAGCTTCATCCATGTCCCTACAAAGGACATGAACTCATCATTTTTTATGGCTGCATAGTATTCCATGGTGTATATGTGCCACATTTTCTTAATCCAGTCTGTCGTTGTTGGACATTTGGGTTGGTTCCAAGTCTTTGCTATTGTGAATAGTGCCACAATAAACATACATGTGCATGTGTCTTTATAGCATGATTTATAATCCTTTGGGTATATACCCAGTAATGGGATGGCTGGGCCAAATGGTATTTCTAGTTCGAGATCCCTGAGGAATCGCCACTGACTTCCACGATGGTTGAACTAGTTTACAGTCCCACCAACAGTGTAAAAGTGTTCCTATTTCTCCACATCCTCTCCAGCACCTGTTGTTTCCTGACTTTTTAATGATGGCCATTCTAACTGGTGTGAGATGGTATCTCATTGTGGTTTTGTCTGCAATCTGCTTATCTGACAAAGGGCTAATATCCAGAATCTACAATGAACTCAAATAAATTTACAAGAAAAAACAAACAACCCCATCAAAAAGTGGGTGAAGGATATGAACAGACACTTCTCAAAAAAAGACATTTATGCAGCCAAAAAACACATGAAAAAATGTTCATCATCACTGGCCATCAGGGAAATGCAAATCAAAACCACAATGAGATACCATCTTAACTTCTTTAAAGGTCTGATATCTGTGACTTGGGGTGGGGGGAGGGGGTGGGGGGGGCGGAATTGCTTAATGCATTATGGTCATGGGAATCATGACCATGCAGCAGAGTTAGAAAGTAGTACAAAAACAAACAAACAAACAAAAAACAGTTTTAACCTGAGAATAGGTAGCAATATGAAAGCTGAAAATAATAGAATTGCCTGTTTTCCTGAAGCAAGAAATGCCCCCATGTGGAGCTATGAAGGGAGGAAGGAGAGAGTAAAGAAGATGAAAAGAAAAGGCCAGGGAAAAAAAAAAGGAAGGGCAAGGGGAGGTGGATGTAAGAAAGAAGGGAAAACGGAGGAACAGAAAGAGAAGTACTTATCTTCATCATATTAGCATTATTTAAACTCATAAAACAATAAATTAGGACATGCTTAGAAATAATAGGGGAATGAATGCATGCAGTAATTAATCTATGTATTAATAAATGAATCACAGGTAAAATTAGAAATAAGATATCAAGTAAATTAATAATAACTATATTTTTTTCATAAAAGAAGGTACTTCAAAATAGGTATTGAGAGAAAAAAATTTTTGAGGGTCGTTCTATAAGAGATAGGGCTTTCCAAAAAGATTCAACAAGTTACAAAAGAATAAAAATCATTAGAAAATTTGTTCAGTCTTAAACTGAAAGAATATGTTGCATGAGTTAAAGATAATATCCTCACATTTACAGAATTTAGATACTGAAAAAAACTGCTCTTTTTTTGGGGGAGGATAAACTTTGGAGATATTCATAAATTCAGAAATTTTAATTTGCCTATAAGAAGATAAGTTCTTAATTAACAACTAAACCAATTAGCAAGATGAGATTAGCAACCATTGTTTGATTAAACCCTTGATCAAACTCATCAAAGACAAATCTTCAAGGTCTTAACAGAAAAAGATTACAATTACTTATCTGTTTATAAATTTATAAACCAAATGGTGGTAGAATAATGAAGGTTTTTCCCATAGACCTTTACTAATGATAAACCTCTGAAGTAACTGTTCACTGTGCTTTGTCTAATTAATCTACACCATGCTCTGGAAAGTTAAATTGGGATAAGACTCTCATTTCAAGTGAGAAATTAAAGTACAAAAATTAATTAATAGTCTTATGTCATGAATTAGAGCTCAAAGCAAATACAAATCTTCCCAATAATTCCCCAGCGCTGGTCTGAGTTAAAGCAAGATAAGCAATTGCCCATTCCTGAGGTCTGAGGGGCTTTGGGAAAGCCTTTGAATATTTCCCACCCAAAACGTGAAAAATATCTGTGTTGCATTTTTTGGATCAACACAATTCTTGAAGACAAAATAACCTAATGTAAATATCCCCAAGAGAATTAATGCACTACTATTAAAAGCTTTGTTAATTATAGCAAATATATCTTCTTAACTACTTGATAATGTGGTGACACTGAAGAAATTGGGTTAAAAAAACTACTTTGATGTATTAGATAGACATGATGTGAAGAGCTCTTCGGTGAGACACTGGGATGACATAAGACTTTCAACCGTAATAAAAAATGAAGTAAAGAAGAATGGAAAGTTGGAAATGGCTTATTTAAATAACGAAGTATGGTAATAGAAGACGTTGTATTTACTGCTGAGATTTTCCAAGACTAATTCCTAATGAATACATAAAGTTTCAATGGACAGTATAAGGGTGTATATCCTAGATTGTGTGTGACTTTCTTATTGCAGTTTAAATATATGTCTTCTTCATCTTGCCAAAAGCTATCTAAAAATTCAATGCAAACCCCATCAGAATACTACCATCATTCTTCAGAGAATTAGAAAAAAAATGTAAAATTAATATGGAACCAAAAAGAGCCCACATAGCCAAAGCAAGATTAAGCAAAAAGGATAAATCTGGAGGCATCACACTACCTGATTTCAACTATACTATAAGGCCGTAGTCACCAAAACAACATGGTACTGGTATAAAAATAGACACATAGACCAATGGAACAGAAGAGAGAACCCAGAAATAAATGCAAATATTTACAGTCAACTAATCTTTGACAAAGCAAACAAAAACATACCGTGGGGAAAGGACACCCATTTTAAAAATGGTACTGGGATAATTGGCTAGTCACATGTAGGAGAATGAAACTGGATTCTCATCTCTCACCTCATACAAAAATCAACTTAAGATGGATTAAGGACTTAAACCTAAGACCTGAAAGTACAAAAATTCTAGAAGATAAGATTGGAAGAACCCTTCTAGACATTGGCTTGGGCAAGGACTTCATGAGCAAGAACCCGAAAGCAAATGCAATAAAAACAAAGATAAATAGCTGGGACCTAATTAAACTAAAGAGCTTCTGCACGGCAAAAGGAACAGTCAGCAGAGTAAACAGACAACACACAGAGTGGGAGAAAATCTTCACAATCTATACATCTGACAAAGGACTAATATCCAAAATCTACAATGAACTCAAACAAATCAGTAATAAATAAACAATCCCATCAAAAAGTGAGCTAAGGACATGAATAGACAGTTCTCAAAAGAAGATATACAAATGGCCAACAAACATGAAAAAATGCTCAACATTACTAATGATCAGGGAAATGCAAATCAAAAGCACGATGCGACACCACCTTACTCCTGTAAGAATGGCTGTAATGAAAAAATTAAAAAACAGTAGATGTTGACATGGATGCGGTGAACAGGGAACAATTCCCCACTGCTGGTGGGAATGAAAACTAGTACAGCCACTATGGAAAACAGTGTGGATATTCCCTAAATAACTAAAAGTAGAACTACCATTTGATCCAGCAGTCCCACTACTGGATATCTACCCAAAGGAAAAGAAGTCATTATACGAAAAAGATACTTGCACATACATGTTTATAGCAGCACAATTCACAATTGCAAAATCATGGAACTAACCCAAATGCCCATCAATCAACAAGTGGATAAAGAAACTGTGATATATATATATAATCAAGGCATTTCCCCTTAGGTAACTTAATAACTACAGAGATCTCTGTAATTTATTATTATACTTTCATTCTAGGTGGAATTATAGAAATGCCAGAATAATGCTAATTCTCCTGTTAAAAGTTTCTACATGTTTCATTATCTTGAGAAGAGGATAATGTTTGTACATTGCTTATTCATGAAGTAATAAGATTAATTTGAAAAAATGTTCAGAGACCATACCAAGAGTTACTATAGTAAATAAATGTCCAAGTATTAATTTGACAAAATTAAACATATCTAGTTATGTAGTTGATAGTTTCTCACTAGATGCTGTATACTGAAGGCCTAGAAAGCATCTATCACTGTATACTTTTCTGGTTGATTAAATGAATTAATGAAAACAGTACTGCCTCTTTTATTAGTTATATGATCTCAAGAAAGAAATTTACTCTGAGTTTGTTTCTCATTTGTTGTAAGGGAAAAATCCTTGCCTTGCCCACTTCACAATGCTTTTGTTATAATCAAATGGGATATGGAATATTTAAAGTGTGAAGTTAAAAATACAGACATACCTCAAAAATATTGCAGGTTACATTCCAGATCACTGTATTAAAGCAAATTACGGAATAAAGCGTCACATAAAGTTTTTGATTTCCCCAAAAGTGCATATAAAAGTTATGTTTACACTATATTGTAGTCTATTAAATGTGCAATCATCATGTCTAAAAAGCTATATACCTTCATTTATAAAAATATTTCATTGCAAAAAATCATGAGAACCTTTAAGCCTTCAATGAGTCATAATCTTTTTGTTGATGATGGGTCTTGTCTCCATGTTGATGGCTGCTCATGGATCAGGGTGGTGGTTGCAGAAGGTTGAAGAGGCTGTAGCAGATTTTTAAATCAGACAGCAATGAAGTTTTCTGCATCAATATTGGGACCCTTTCTTTCCTGAGAGATTTCTGCATTCCATGAGATGCTGTTTGATATTAATAGCATTTTACCTACAGTAGAACTTCTTTCAATATTGGAGTCAATCCTCTCAAACGTTGCCACTGCTTTATCAACTAAGTTTATGTAATATTTTAAATCTTTGTTGTCATCTCAACAATGTTCACGGCATCTTCACCAGGAGTACAGTTCATTTCAAAAAACCACTTTATTTGCTCATCGTAAGAAGTAACTCCTCATCCATTCAAGTTTTATTATGGGAATGAAGCAATTTAGTCACATTTGGGCTCCACTTTTAATTCTAGTTTGCTTGCTGTTTTTACCACACGTGCAATTACTTCTTCCACTGAAGTCTTGAACCTCTCAAAGTTATCCACAAGGGTTGGAATCAACTCCTTTCAAACTCCTGTTAATGTTGATATTTCACCTCCTCCATGAATAACAATCAATAGAATTTAGGGATCCTTCCTCCACTCCTACTCAGCTGCCAAGAGATTACGTTTCAGCCCTGAGTCATTCACTACCTTAGGCTTTGTACAGCTGTGGAAAGCAAATCGACAAATTCATTATCTTTTTCTGCCAACAGGAATATATCAAGGAAGTTACTAAAAATAATCAGGTAATCGGTGACCTTCTGTTTCCTACCTGCAGACATCAAGAGCTGAAAAACTCTTACAGTAAACTCTCCAGTAAGCCTTTGAAGGCCATTTGAAACTGGGCTTTATGACAAAGGAATAAAAAGATGGAAAAGAAAAACATACCCATGGCATTGGATGTTGTCATAAAAAGTGGGAAAAAAAGACAAAACGTTAAAAATAAGACATGAAGAAAAATAGCACTCTTCAGGTCATGGTATATAACACAGGAGCAAGAGATATAAATCAAGGAAAAGACTGGTAATTTGAATCCAATTAACATGAATGACATGTTCACAAGAAAAGGTTTCATAGAAAAAGAAAAAAGCCACAGTTGAATAAAATTATTTTAACACATATAAACTGTAAAAGATTAGCAGCCAGTGAATACAAATACCTCATATAAATTAGTAAATATAACTTAAAATTATGCCCAATGTGAAAAGTAGGCAAAGGTTTTGAATTCATGGGTAGGAAGTTCAAATGGCCAAGAAAAGATGCCCAATCTTACTGTTAAAAAAGCAAAATAAAGTATAATTAATTAAAATCGTACTCTCGAATTTGCAAAACACACATTAAATGTTAGCAATAGAAGTGAATAAACATTACCTCTTTTTCACTGCTAGTATGAATGTAAATTGGCATGCCAACTTTTATAGCAATTTTGAAATATCAAGTAAATTAAATAATAACAGGGAAAAATGTAAAACAACCTAAACATTCATTGAGAATGAGAAAGAACATACACTGACATGTAATTACACAATTGAAGATGTTACAATAGTTAATGGACTAAAGTCACAGGTGTTAATTTTAATAAATCTCCGCAGTTAATATTGAATAAAAACTATGTATTTAAATCTTAAAAGACACAGGTAAACTCTTGGCAAAACTAGTAAATCATTGAGGGATGGATACAAACCAATATCTGGATGGAATTATCTTGAGGGTGAAGAAACATAACTGCAAGAGAAGGAGATAGGAGGTTATTCTTCAATGCATACAGAGTTTAGTTTGGGAAGACAAAAATGTACTGTAAATGGATAGCAACTATTGTGTACAACAATGTGAATATACTTAATGCCATGGAACTGTATACCTACAAATGGTTAAAATGGTAAATTTTATGAGATCTATATTTTATCACAGTAAAGATATATATCTGAAGAAAATATTGAAATGTATATAAATTTGTTTAAGCTGCGTGAGTTTTTTAAAGTGGTTTATATAAAATGCAAAATATAAAACAAAGAATTTTTTTATATAAAACAAAATATAAAACAAATATATAAAATGCAAAATATAAAACAAAGAATTCCGTAAATATTTATGTAAATTTTACTCATAAGGATAGAAGTTACATTGTGAAGATAAAAAAGTGGTTTTCTCACTTAATATAAATATTACCAGAATTTTTATAATGAGAATGCTTTCATACATTGCATTCAAGTCAAAAATAAAAATAAAATCATATATATATCATACTATATATATAGTATACTATATATATATATGTATATATCTGAAACCTAGACTCATACACACAGAATCTAAATGGCTTAAATGTACATGTAGTTAATGCTAAAACATGACTTTCTGGCCAGTATAGTCATATGAAATTGTTTTAAATCCCTTGTCCTTCTTCACATAATATCACTTTTAAATTATTACACTCACACATAATAATAGTAATCCATGTTAAATCAAAGTGGCATAACTTGAAACTAAGGCTAGAATCATCCCTGTTTTCAACTATATACTTATGAACATAGCCTAAGATCATGTTAACTTTTATTGTAACTTCATTCCATAGTTCTCCAATAGTATGTTTAAATCAAATGAAATAAAGTGATCAATTTTCATAAATGATATTGATGAGCTATGAACTCTGGATTCCCTCTTTAGATTTACCATCTGCTTAATATTCAGCTATAATATGATGCGCAGACCCTTAACATATAGATACTACTTCTGGGTCTCCACTAATAAAGTAGACATCTTGATCACTTGACCCTCTATCTTTCCAGTAACCCAGATATCTACTGTAGATTCATTCCATTCCAGAGATATTTAAGGTGGCCTGGGTTCAAAAAGATGGATATGCTCAGAGGTGAACATGTGACTTACACCATTCCATTTAAAATTACTTTCAGCTCATTTTCTGGTAATTCTGGGAGACAGGTGCTCTCTCCCTTTCTTTTATTCTAGACAATGTAGGGTGCACCTGTCAGTGTGAGGCCTGGAGCTGTAGCCATTTTGTGATCATCAGGGAAACACAAGGAAGACAGCAGAGAATTAGACAGTGAACAAGACAGAGTTCAGAATTCTGGTCAAATTTTACCTAAAGCTTATCCTGAAATTTGACCTTTAAATATAATTTGTATAATCCTTCCATTATTTTAAAGAGTAGAGTAGGTTTTCTTTTCATTATAAATGAAAATATTCTCTCTAATAATAGAATGTGATTCAAGGAAGGGCAGTGTTACATCTTACAGATCCTAAATGTGGAATGGGTTGCAATTGGGAGGGAATAGTAAAGTGAGCGTCCTGGACTTTTCAAATGGGTAATCTTTGCCATTAAGTTAATTTTTGTTCTCAAATTGTGGTTTACAATTCCTTGACTAGCCAATAATATGCTGAAAAGCTATGGCATTAATATATTTGACAGGAGAATTTGAATGTGCTACATTGTGTTGGCTACTTGTTGTAATCTTAATGAGATGCCGTTAAAATTAATGCTTGCATTAAAACTGGCCATTCTGAGACCATAAAGGGAAGAAAACATTGCTTTGCTAGAAGCCTTTTCTGAATATTATCTATCATCCAACTTGACAGAGAATGTGATCATTTCTCATTCAGGATTAGAGAAGCTAAATTTCTATCCTAACCTGTTAGGGCCAGCAGATACAAGGAGGAAATAGATACAGTAGAATAAAGATTGGGGCCCAAGAATAGCAAGACCAGTTCCAAAGCACCTGTGTTAGATATTCTGTACCTGAAAAGAGTATCATGACTTATTAAGAAGATGCAGCCAGATTCAACCTAAGGCAAAGAGTAGATTATCCTTGTATTACTACCTATTCTACGTTTTTACATTACTCAGTAGAACGGATGTCAATCTGAGGCTAGATGTGAGGCAGTGCAAGTAAGGCTAGGCTGGCCATCAGTAGAAAATCTTTCCAAGGCTATATCCTAGGCTTAAAGACTAGGGTAAGAAACATCTCTCAGTTGGGTTTTAATGCATGTAAACAAATAGACCAAACACCGCATGTTCTCACTCATAGGTGGGAATTGAACAGTGAGAACTCATGGACACAGGAAGGGGAACATCACACTCCGGGGACTGTTGTGGGGTGGGGGGAGGGGGGAGGGACAGCATTAGGAGATATACCTAATGCTAAATGACGAGTTAATGGGTGCAGCAAAACAACATGGCACATGGATACATATGTAACAAACCTGCACATTGTGCTCATGTACCCTAAAACCTAAAGTATAATAATAAAATTAAAAACAATTAAAAAAAAACAGACCAGAAGCCCACAGGCTTTTAAGGGAGTTGTCTATTAAAGTAGACCCAACCTCACTTATCATCCCATTTTTACCCAAATCATACAGGGCCACCTTAGTTTTTTAATTCATAACAACAGGAAATGCATTCCAAAAGCAATCAACACCCAGATTTTCATATGAGTTTCTGTGCAATCAAGTCTCTCTTGTCAATTTCTGCTAAAGGATATAACTTGTCCAGGTCATTTTGATCTTCAGACTGTGACAAGTGTTTAAACATTTCCTTCTTGTTACATTTTTCTTATGGATTTGTTTCTGAAAAGTCAGTAAATTTCCATTACTTGATAACTATGAAATGGCAAACAAATTAGCAGCTCACATAACTCAATCCAGGCTGACCTTTTATTCAGTGATTTGTTCGGGGAAATATAGTATAAAGGATAATATATATTCTGCTCAAAGCAACAAGAAATGAGGGCAAATAATTTACTATATTAGTAGATTAACTATATGGAATATAACACAATAGAACAAGAGCATTCATTGTAGTACTTGTGGAATATTGCTACCCATTTTCTCCCAGATGTTTAGTATTGGCAATTTTGAATATTTCAAGATAAAGCTGTATCTGTGCCTTGATTAACACATATTTTTGTCTTCTATAAACCATATCTTTTGAATTCTTCATCTCTGATAGTTCATTTGTGAGAATTCATATAAATGAAACATTTTGCAAAGATAAAACCCTATATAAAATGTCTGTTATTGTTGAAATAAAAAGAGAGCATCCATGATAGCCTAGTGACCTTATAGAGCAGAAAGGTAAATTAAACAAAGCATGTTTTATTTAGAAATAAAAATGCAGCCCTGAAAGGTCCTATAATATAACGATATTCAATTAAAGTAATTTATTGTCTTTGATTTTAAACTGGTGAATATCAATAAAAACAATTGTTTAAATTGTAGCATGTCGCAACACAGCAGTATCTTTAACAAATTATTTAAAGCATTGCAAAAAACTACAATGGGCTCAGTGGCTACAATAAAATAAATTATTGTTTCATTTTTGTTATCAATGATACAATTTTTAAACTTTCCTTCATTTCTTCTTATTAAAATTTACTTCAGAGTTAGATTGATACAAGAAAACATCTGCTTTTTCAAATGGAGCGATAGCCTAAGCATAATTTTCCAAATAGCTCCACTGGCAGAGCCAGAACTTAGCTGCAAGTCTCCTGACTGTGGTTACAGTTATTTTCCACTGACTATGCTAAATGTGATGACAGGTTACAACTCAGACCCACACTCACACATGCTGATTTAGGGGAGATTCTGCCCCTAAGACCACGTTAATCTGGTAAATTAGGAGAAGTGGCAAGTTGTCATATGGAAACCAGGTGTTTGTGCTTAGAAGAGCTATACCTCTCAGAGAATCTGTGTATGATCCTCTGAATTTCTCTTTTAGCCATGAATTGCATACATTTATTAATCAAGGGAAAAGAAGATATTTGATTCTAGAGAACAGAGGACACAGCTCTGATGAAGATGTCAAACTTCTGACTCGGAAAGGGATCTCAAAGCTGTAAGCTAATACAAGTCATGTTTGTAAGAATAAAGTCTTTGTGTTAACTGGTATGACTTACCAGGCCAAAGGCAAGTATTTTCCACTTAAGTAGGCATGACCCTTCTGAGTTTATTGGATGCAGGGAATCTGCAACAGATGAGCCTTTGGAATTTTTTAGGCCGTTGGTTTCTTGGAAAACATTTAGTACTTTTTAACATTAATTTTCCAAATTTTCTGGTAAACTCTATTTGAGAAACTCAGAATATTGCAGGTGAGAAGTCATCCCCAGTCTGCAGAAAGGAAATCAGAGGCCCTGCCACATATACTGTGATGGTAAATTTTATGTGTCAAACTAACTGGGACACAAAGTGCCCAGATATTTGGTCAAATATTTTTAGGGTATTTTTATGAGGGTGTTTTTGATGAGACTTAGTATTCAAGTCTGTAGACTGAGTAAAGAAAATTGCCCTCCACAATATAAGTGGTCCTCAACTAATTAATTAAATACCCGAATAGAACAAAAAGGTTGACAGTCCCAAGAGTAAGACAGAGTTCTCTTTGCCTGACTGCTTTCAAACGGGGACATCAGCTTTTTCCTGTCTTCAGACTCAAATTGAAGTCCTGGGCCTTGATCCTGCCGGCCTCTGGGCTGGAACTATACCATTGGCTCACCTGAGTTTCCAGTTTGCTGACTCATACTGCAGATCTTAGGACCTTTCAGCCTCCATAATCTCATGAGCCAATTCTGTATAATAGTGCTTTTTTTTTTCCTAACTGCAACATTCTTATCATTATTATTATATAATATAGGTATTTGCTAATTCATGACACTAGAACAGGGATGCTGAATGGGGCTATACTCAGTTGACAATGAAAACATATACACAGTTACTAAACCTACAATTATACCATGAATAGAAAGCTAATGAACCTACTCAGAAAGATTTTACACAAGTAAAATTATGATTTTCTGATTCCTGGTCTTACCCTTACTTATCACTTAGAAAATATTTGAGGAATTCACCACTTTTAACTTTTAAACATTCCTTTGAGTAATTGTTGCAGAATAATTAAGAATTACAAAAAACTTAGAAGAAGAAGTGGGTTTTTGTTTGTGATTTTTGTTGTTTTTCATTTGTTTCTGATATTACATAGAAGAAGCACTTGAAGGAGAAGGAAGTGTATAATGAAAGAACAGACATTGTGGAGAGCCAGTTAACACAATTGGCTTCCTGCAAATCAAAGAAAAAGAGTGAATAGGAAAGAATACGGTGCTAATGTCTAAGAAGCTATAAGAAAACCTGCACAAGATAGAGCTTGCTTACAAGAAAGGGACAATTTCAATACAAGATTGTTATTGTAGAATCGATCTGCAGCGCATGCCTGACCAGCATGGCCTCCTACAACCCATGAAGATTTGGTGGGCTGCCAGACATAATGTTATCCTCTGGCTACAATAATTATCCATCAATAGCTATAAGACTCCTGAATGTCTACCACAGTGCTTTATGTATGGAATCTAGATGAGAGAAATTCTTTCTTCCGTGGCAGAGAACATTGAGTTTTGCAAGCCTGAAGCTATCACAGGGAAATTTCTTCCTCCCTATTCCTCACTCTTGCAAAAAAGAAAAGAAAATAACCAACACATAAACACATAAACAAGAATCCAAAAGATTCTTAATGACATTATTCAAGACCCTGGAGTCCTTGGTGCCAACTATATCCCTGGACTTCAGAGTAATCCTAAACAATATATATATATATATATTTTTTTTCTTTCTTTCTTTTTCTGAAACTAATGTAAGTTCAGGGTCTATTGGTGGCAAACAAAAGCCCTAACACAGTCATATTTCAGATTGAAAAGGTTGCAGGTTGTTATCTACAGATGTACATTGCATTTTTGAAATGCAATTATAAAGAAAAAATGATTGATACTGTATCTTTTTTTATTATCCTTAAGCTCTGAGATACCTGTGCAGAACATGCAGGTTTGTTACATAGGTATACACGTGCCATGATGCTTTGCTGCACCCATCAACCCATCATCTACATTAGGTATTTCTCCTAATGCTATCCCTCCCCTAGCCCCCCACCACCTCCACAGGCCCTGGTGTGTGATGTTCCCCTCCCTGTGACTATGTGTTCTCATTGTTAAACTGCCACGTATGAGTGAGAATATAGTGTTTGGTTTTCTGTTCCTGTGTTAGCTTGCTGAGAATGATGGTTCCCAACTTCATCCATGTCCCTGCAAAGGACATGAACTCATTCTATTTTATAAGCTGCATAGTATTCCATGGTGTATATGTGCCACATTTTCTTTATCCAGTGGATGGGCATTTGGGTTGGTTCCAAGTCTTTGCTATTGTGAACAGTGCTGCAATAAACATATGTGTGCATGTGTCTTTATAATAGAATGATTTATAATCTTTTGGGTATATACTCAGTAATGGGATTGCTGGGTCAAATGTTATTTCTGGTTCTAGATCCTTGAGGAACTGCCACACTGTCTTCTACAATGGTTGAACTAATTTACACTCCCACCAACAGAGTAACAACCTATTTTTCCACATCCTCTCTAGCATCTGTTGTTTCCTGACTTTTTAATGATCGCCATTCTAACTGGCGTGAGATGGTTCTCATTGTGATTTTGATTTGCAATTCTCTAATGACCAGTGATGATGAACTTTTTTTCATATGTTTGTTGGCCACATAAATGTGTTCTTTTGAGAAGTGTCTGTTCATATCCTTCGCCCACTTTTTGATGGGGTTGTTTGTTCTTTTCTGGTAAATTTGTTTAAGTACCTTGTAGATTCTGGATATTAGCCCTTTGTCAGATGGATAGATTGCAAACATTTTCTCCCATTCTGTAGGTTGCCTGTTCACTCTGATGATGGTTTCTTTTGCTATGCGGAAGCTCTTTAGTTTAATTCGATCCCATTTATCAGTTTTGGCTTTTGTTGCCATTGCTTTTGGTGTTTTAGACATGAAGTCTTAGCCCATGCGTATGTCCTGAATGGTATTGTCTAGGTATTCTAGGGTTTTTATGGTTTTAGGTTTTATGTTTAAGTCTTTAATCTATCTTGAATTAATTTTTGCATAAGGTTTAAGGAAGGGGTCCAAATTGATACTATATCATTTCTATAATATCATCTTCAAATGGGTGGGAGAAGCTCAAGTCCAGCCATAAATGTCAACACTTGTATTTTTCTGAAAGTGTAAAGATTTATGGAGTACTATTTGTATAACATTTAACAATTAAATGTAGTTCAATAATTGAGATCTAGGTTATTACCATAATACTCCACAAGGGAAATTTCATTGAAAACAAGGAAATGAGAGTACTAAGTCTGTAACTTCAATAGCTTTGAATTTTTTTTATTGAATTAACTTTCAGTGACCATTTCCAAATTAAAACAATTATTGTTTCTGACTGGACATAAGTTTATTATCATATAAATGACTGGTACTTCTAGATAGTAACTTGAGACATGAAAATTACCTGGATGCAAGCACACGGATTTTGTCTAACTTTAGGTTATTTCAGAGCAGATAATAGATCTGTAATTCATCAAGCCATAGTTTCCTCTTCCTTATTTCTTACACTACCTATAATTTAGAATGTACTTGAGTATCCATATTCCCATCAGTCCAGGGAATGACAAGGAAGAAATACAAGAATGCTGATGCGAAATTATAATTGGGTATGTTTGCCTGTCTGAATAATGAAAGTGAAAGTAATTGGTGGAAGAATATGCGGTAAATATTAGTAAAAATAAGGCTAAAATTGTAAGTTAATATGTTTTCTATTATCCTGTCTTTTTTTAATTTATAGTTATTTATTTATTTATTTATTTATTTATTTATTTTTTTTTTGAGATGGAGTCGCTCTGTCGCCCAGGCTGGAGTGCAGTGGCGTGATCTCCGCTCACTGCAAGCTCCGCCTCCCAGGTTCACGCCATTGTCCTGCCTCAGCCTCCTGGGTAGCTGGGACTACAGGCGCCCGCCACCACGCCCTGCTGATTTTTTGTATTTTTAGTAGAGATGGGGCTTCACCTTGTTAGCCAGGATGGTCTGGATCTCCCGACCTCGTGATCCACCCGCCTCAGCCTCTCAAAGTGCTAGGATTACGGGCTTGAGCCACCACGCCTGGCCTCTATTATCCTTTCTTAAGTAACCTTTAATTAAATAAGCAAATGCTCTACTCATTATCCCAAAGGTTAAACTGGATCATAAAAATGTTGTGTTTATCTCCTTCACATTGCAGGTTTGAATAAAGGGAAAAAAAATTAAGGACAAGATGTTTATGTGAACACATTGAAACATCATTTCTTTCAAAATTATATCAGAATATTCACAGCATAAAACCAGTAATTCCTTCTAACAACAAAAAAATGGAATTTATAACAAACTTTAAAAAATTTCATTCATGATAGGTCCTAGTAAGAGCAAATAATTATAAAATAATGCTTCTCTGAGTGTAACATTTCAGAATGTCAGAGCCTAAGGAAGGGGAAATATAATTTATTTCAACTTTAAATAGAAATTAACCTCAAATATCCTTATATATTAGCTATCAATTCAAATTTTTGCTTGTTTTAACGAAATCAGCTGTTTAGATTATCCTTTTATTATTTTCACTATTTTTGATGTTGATAAAATAACTTGCTATAATGATCAATTTTTCATATTAATAGAGAGGTTAACTGTGATAACTGTATGTAATTATTTCTGAAACGGTATTTTTTACTCAAAGAAAATATTTTTTAGGCTTGGTAATAACATAAAGTAATTACACTAATGTAATTTAGATACATTTCTTTTTATGATGCGTTGAATTTTGACCAAAGAAATTATTTTTACTTTTATGGATCACTGGTCCCTCATAAACCTGATAATGCATATATATTTGTATATGTAAATATATATATATATATATATATATGGTATATATCTGCCAGTAACTGCACATCTGGCATATATACCATTGATAGAGGGGAGGTAAATGAAATGAACTGCTGACTTAGATCTCAGATTTAGAGCTGATTTGAAGTCAAATCTGTTTTCTAATGTTAATTGTAAAATATAGTCATTGCCATTCTTATTTGATAGTTTATTTATATATACTCAATAGTCTATAACAACTTATTCAAAATGATTGAAGAGCTGATTATTAAATTGATCAATTTCCTGGAAAAAAAAATAAAAAAAATAACAAAGATTTTCCAGGCCAAACTCTTATAGAAAGATAGACATAAATAACATTTTACAATGATTAATATGAAAAGGGTCCACTGGTGTATTTATATTATTTTGCTCTAGGAGTTTAACAAAACTCTTAAGTAAAGTAAATACATACTTGAGTCATTTTTACTTTCTTAAAATACAAAGCTTTTTCACTCATCTTGCAAAAGGGTGAAAATGTTTCCATAAGAATGGAAAAAAAACAATCACCAATATAGATGTGGTTACAGTTTGGAATTTCATTAATTATTAGGTATTCTGGTCTCAAAAGGCTTCTATTATGAAGAGACAAAGACCCACGAGTATGCAGGAATACATACACCATCACCCACACACAGGCACATAGGAACATGCATGCATGCACACACACATACTTAAGTGCTTGGTTAGCTGATTTTTCTCTTATAGTTTATAATCACAACATTTAGCATTGGTTTCAGTGATACATGCTAGAGTAAAATCCTGCTAGAATAAAATCTAATTACTAAATGGCAAGGTACTCTTTCTCATCTGTTTCCTCCCCTGTAAAACAGCTTTCCTCACCTATCATAAGACTTTATGACTCACAGGACTTTTCTGAAGAATGAACAATTAATCATTTTAAGTGTCTATTCCAGTGCCTGGAACATAGTTAAGTACTCAAAATGTTAATTATGAATATTGCTGTAACTATACTGTGATATTATTTTTATCACCATCATCACCATCATCATTTAGTGGACTCTTAAGTTATTCCAAAACTTTTCTGAGGAAATAGAAGAGAGTAAGACACAGATATACATAGGTACAGATATATGTAAATATACAGACACATACAGCACACAATTCTCAGAATTTGGCCTGGGGACATCTGAACATCTTGGGGCCTCCAAGATCTTCTCAGGGAGTTTGTAATGTCAAACTGTTTTTATCATAATACTAAGATGTTTTTTGCCTTTTTCACTCTTATTTTCTCACAGACATAGAGTGAAATTTCTGAGGCTAGTAGGCAGAAGCAGATATGGGAATCCATGTGCCCTCTATCAAGAAAGACCTTAAACAGATTTGCAAAATGCGTAACAATGTCATTATTCTCACTAAATTGTTACTTGCTTTGGAAAATATAATTACTTTTATAAAAAATGTTACTAATGAAAATATGCAATGGCTTCTTGTTGTTTTTAAATGATGTAAATATATTAAATATTTCTCAGTTTTAATTTCAAATAACTATCACTAGATAAAATTCACAAAACAAAATAACTTCAGTGCCCTACACGTAAAGCAGTCTTGAAAGTAAAAAGATTAGGAAAGTCAGCTCTAAAGATTGTTTTGCGATTTGTTTTCCATTATTTAACCATCTACCAAGAGCATTTATCCATATAATGACAATATATCTGAAACTATAATTCCATTTCTGTATGGCTGAATAATATCCCGTTTTTTAAATGTACCCAATTTATTTAACCTGAGAGGAGCTAATTCTTTAACAGGGAAGAAGACCACATGCTAGAGTATGTTTTCTTTGGAAAGAGAGGAGAGCTTGCTTAATTATAAGGCTAAGCTTTTCAACAGGACTTCTGTTAAATGTGTTGCTTGTTTGTTTTGTTTTCTTTTGTTTAAAATTTTATTACTGTGTCAATCAGCTGAGCATATTTGATAACTATAAAATCAGGCAAGGAAAAGAGCAGACCAGTCATTAATGAGACATTTTCTTATGAGCTCTAACAGAATGCATAGAATAATCATAGCTATGGGGAAATAAACCAATAGGAAATACCAAACATCATTGCTCCCGAGTCCATGGGCACCTAATCACTGAACATTTAATCAGTAGCAAGGAGAGTTACCTTATGTTTCACTAAACTTATGAGGTGAATGTAAACCAGTGAATCCAAATTACAGTTAGATTATGAGTGTTATTCAGTGATGCTGACTTTAATCTAGAGATCCCTAAGTCTTTTGAGATCTGTTTTTTCACACTAAAGGAATAACTAAAATATTAGATCTGAGTGTGTAATCCAGATTTGGCTGAGATTAGCTCATGCTCAGAATATCAGGGTCTCAGTGTCAATGATCAACACAATAACAGCCAAATGTTATGGAGAGAAAACAACTCTATGTCAGTAATTTAAATTCCAACTTGACTTTAAAGGTAATATCTTCATTATGTTTGCATTAGTTTGTTATTGCTGCCCTAACAAATTACCACAAACATAATAGCTTAAAATAACACCAATTAATCTGTTACAGTTCTAGAGTTTCGTATTCTAAAATCAAGATGTTAGAATGGCTGTGTCACTTCTGGAGACTTCAGGGGATAAGGTTTTCTTGCCTTTCCTACTTTCCAGGGGCCACCAAATTATTTGATGCTAGTCAAATAATTTCTCCATCTTCAAAGCACATTACTACAGCTTCTGATTCAGTTGACACATGTCGTTTTTCAAACTTTCACTCTCTATCCTTTTTCAGATAAGGATTTTTATGATTTTTATTGCACCCATCTGACAATCCAGGATAATCTCCCCATTTGAAGATTTTTAACTTCACATATGGAAAGTCCCTTTTACCATATTCATTTACCATTCCAAGTGACATATTCACTGGTTCTGGTGATTAGAATGCGGATATCTTTGGGAGTAGTGAAGAAGCATGATTCTATCTATTACCTATTAAGCGCTTAATGCTTAATAGTTAATTTTTATGGAAAAAGCTTATCTATAATTAAGTATCTCGATGTTTAAAATCCCTACCATGAATTCTCTTAAATAATTTTCCAAGTGATAGGGAGTGTCTCATACCTTTGATCCTAACGAATCAGAGGCCAAGGTGGGAGGATCACGTCAGTCCAGGACTTTGAGACTAGCCTGGACAACATAGCAAGACAGTCATCTCTAAAAAAATGTTTTAAACAAATCTTAGCCAGTTTCAGCTACCTGGGAGGCTGAAGCAGGAGGATTCCTTGAGCCCGGGAGTTCAAGGATGCAGTGAGGTATGATCACACTGCTGTACTCCAGCCTGGACAAGGGAGAAAGCACCCATCTCTAAAAAAAGAAAAAAACGAATCCCAAACTACCTATGAATATCAAATTGTATTTTTTTTTAACTGAGCTACAATAAAATGTGCTAGTTAATCAGGAATACTAGTTGATTTGCCAAAATATAGTTATCTCCAGCAAATTTTGTTTTTGAGTTTTGACTGTTTTGTTGACATTTGCATTCATTTTTCAAACATGTATTGCAAATCAGTTACCATAGGAAAATTACCATCACCAAAGAACGGTATAACACATATTCTTTTCACCAAAGAAAAGTACAATGTTTTGTGAGTGAGAAGTTATCTATGTTTGGAGGCATGTACACAGATGAATACCATCATAAGCCATTATACAACAAGAAATTTAAAAGGAAATGTCCAATAAATGAGGAATAAGCAGTACAAGAATTACATTCTGAAGTTCAGATAAGAGAGAAATCTGTTCCTGGGAAATGTTTATGAAAGTTCTGTGGCAGCAACTAGGGACTTGGTAACAGTTGAGCATGGGAGCACAGAGGAGACCTGGCTGGGTTTGGGAGCAGGAAGAAGACATTCCAGGTGCAGGCAAACACAGAGAGGAACAGGGATGTTTGTGAGATAATAGATCTCTTAACTGAGCTGGATGATTCAAAATAATGTTCAGAAATAAAGTTTAACGAATAAGTTTGGGCTAGATTAGAAAATATCTTGAATGACAGATACAAGAGTTTGAATATTATAATTTAGACAAAGTCCTAACAATACAGATTTTAAAAAATTAAGTGATTGAAAAAGCAATAAAGTAATAGGCCCTTTGGTTTTTACTCGGTGAGCCTGTCTGGCTATGGCTTTTGTTCTTTCTTCTGTCTCAATATTTCTAATTAGAAAAACAAAAACAAAACAAAACAAAACAATTTGCCCATTTTATTTTCATATTGGTTTGAGAATGATATGAGATCATTCATGTAAAAATGTTTAACAATTGTAAAGCAGCATGGAATGAAAGGCCCCACTTAAGTATTAAGTTGAAGATCAATGCCCTAACATTGGCAAATGCTTTATTTATTCCAAAAACCATTGATACAGATGCCTTTTAGTATAGAACAACCACCTTTCAGCCCTAAGGAAAACGTGAATAAGTACATAATAATAAAAAGGAGGAGAAAGAGAGAGAGTACACATGCTCATTTATTTTTTTCTTTTTATAGTGCTGTGAAAACAATTTTATCTCTAAGTTTGAGAACAAACACAGGATAAAGATATTCTAACGAACCAGACCTTTACAGTGAGTTCTCATGATTTGATTCAGGTCTCATGAATTTGGTATTATCATTCAAAATACTCTTAACATCAAATATACATGCTTCAAATATCTTCAGATCTGTATTTTCTTGTCTTGTCTTTTCTCCGTTAGAAGGGATACTGAAGAATGGAATCTACTATATGCAAACCTTAGTTGAGGTATTTCAACTAATTCACTAGTTTTAAGAGGTGACATTCTGAGTTCATGACTACTAAATTTATAGTGCTGCTCTTGTGAGAACCCTTGAGTGGAAATGTTTCTTCATTAAGAAAAAGAATGTGATCAGCGCAGTGGAATGTAAATTTCATAGGCTCAAGGGTTTCCTTGCAGTGTTTTAATAGAGCTTGACTTCATGGTTCTCTTAGTTTAAGAATTTATCAGGCATCAACAATAGTTCCAGGAATTTCTAATAAGCATATAAACAGATAAGAAAGTATTAACAAGGTACAAGAGACTGCCGTTAGTTTAGATTTTTGAAGCAATCTAAAGTGCAATAGTATTAAACTAGGCATGCTTGAAATTTCTGAGTAATAAAAAGGACCTCAAGATTGCTCTCTAATTTTATTTCTACTCCCATCTCTAACCCATGACCAATCTCAGCCACCATTAGAACCACTTACACATATCATAGCCCACTGTGAGAACAGGATCCTTCCCTCCGGGAGCATTAGAAAATACTGTCTGCTGTAGGGCACATTTCCACTCCAAATTCCATTGTTTCTCTGCTTCTTTGTTTGTTTTTTTTTTTTTTTTCCAAAATAATAAACTGAATACTTTCCATGGTTTTTCCTAAAGGTATTTGCCAATCTTGTTTCAAATTCTGCTCCTTAGTACTTTGATTCTAGCTGGGACATGAGACATTTAACATTATTGAGTGCATCAGACAAGATAAGGCATTTGAAAGTAACTTGAGAACTAATTGCCACTGTAAGTCATTTCAATTTGTAAAGATTTTGGTAATAGTCTAGTCTGGAAAAGCATTTTATCCATTCTCAATATAAACACACACACACACACACACACACACACACACACACACACACGAGAAAACAAGAGGGCGAGAAAGGGAGCAAGAAAAGGCGATACAATAAAAAGCCCCCTTTATAATTAGGTCTTAAAAGTGCTTTGTTTATGTTGAAGTTTAAAAATCAAAAAGCAAATGGTTCAAGTTCTGTGTCTTAGCTACCTCATCCATAAATTAAGGTGTAAATGTTTTAAGAAACTGTCCAAATAATCAAGATAAAAATAATGAGATAATGCCTTAAGGTAAAATACTGCTATCTGTAATATACATCATTATCATGTGTTATTATTAAATATGTATTTTGGTGAAAATATTCTTCATTAGAAGCCAACTTGACACAACAGATTAGTCACTGCACATTCCATAAAGCATGATAACATAAAATTATTTGTCTAGCAGGTTCTATTTGTGATATTTTAGAATCTCTTCCCCTAAAGGATAGCAGAACAGGTGGAAACCTAGAAAATAATTTATCATTCCTCTCTGAAACTGTCTATTCCAGTAAGTGACCCAAAAGGCTTTCCTTAATGTCCTACCATTTTTTAAATTTAAAAAAAATAATACAATTTTTATATATTTAAGGTTAACAACATGATGTTTTCGTATACATAGTGAAATGATTACTATAGCCAAGCAAATTAACATATTTATCTCCTCACATGTTACGTGTGTCTGTGTTTATGTGTGTGTGTGTGTGTGTGTGTGTGGTGAGAACACATGAAATCTATTCACTTAGCAAATTTCCAGTATGTTATACAGTATTATTAACATTGACTGTACTAATTATGCTGCACATGGGTTCTCTAGATTTATTCATCCTACTTAACTGTAATTTTGTACCCTTTGACCAACATCTCTTTTCTTCTATTTTCCCAACCCTGGTAACCACTGTTCTATTCTCTGCTTCTATGTATATGACTTTTTAATATTTCACACATAAGTGAGGTCATGCAGTATTTTCCCTTCTTTGTGTGACTTATTTCACTTAGCATATGTCATTCAGTCTCATCTGTGTTGTTTCAAGTCACAGGATCTCCCCTCTTTTCTATGGTTGAATAATACTCCATTGAATGTGTCTACCTCACATATAGTTTATCAATTCTAGCATCAAAAGTTACTTAGGTTGTTTCCATATCTTGACTATTGTAAATAATGCTGCAATAAACATGGGGGTGCAGATATCACTTTGAGGTATTGATCTCATCTTCTTTTTATATATACTCAAAAGAGGAAATGCTGGATCATATGGTAGTTCTTTTACATTTTTTGAGGAATGTTCATAACGTTTTCCATAATGGCTATACCAACTTACATTCCCATCACCTGTGTACAGGGGTTTCCTTTTCTCCATATATCCACCAACACTTATCATCTTTTTGTTAATAGCCAATCATAGGAGGTGTGAGGTGCTATCACTCACGTTGTTGTTTCGATTTGTATTTCCCTGATGATTAGTGATGCTGAGCACCTTATCACATTCATGTTGGCTGTTTGTATACCTTCTTTGGATGCCTTCAATTTTTTTTCTTGTCTGATTGCTCTTGCTAATGAATTATTAGCAAGAATTATGTTGAATAGAAGTGGTAACAGTGGGCATCGTTGCCTTGAACCAGATCTTAGAGAAAAACTTTCAGCTTTTCCCCCACTGATTGCAGCGTTAGCCTCATAGAATGACTTTGGAAGTGTTCTAACTACTTATACATTTTGGAAGAGTTGAAGAAGAATTGGTATTAGTGCTCTGAATATTTGATATAATTCAGCTGTGAAGCCGTCTGGTTTTAGGCTTCCGTTGTTGGGAGGTTTTTTATTTCTACTTCAATTTCCTTATTTGTTATTGGTCTGTTCAGGCTTTCTACTTCTTGATTAACTCTTAGCAACTTGTATATTTCTAAGAATTTATTCAATTTTTCTAGGTTACCCAATTTGTTGGCATATAATTGTTTCTATTAATCCCTCAATTTTCTTTTTTATTTTTGAGGCATCTCTTTAATATCTCCTCTTTAATTTCTGATTTTATTTTAGTGTTCTCAGTTATTTTCTTAGTTGGTCTACTAAGTGATTGTTGATTTTGCATATTTTTTTCAAAAAACCAACTCAGTTTTATTGAATTCTTCTATAGTTTGATTTATTTCTGCTGAGATCTTTATTATTTCCGTTCCTTCTGCTAGCTATGGGTTTAATTTGTCTTCTTCTTCTAGTTCCTTGAGTTATAAAATTCGGTAAGATCTTAATTCTTTTTTTGAAGTAGAATTGTATTAATTTATTAATATAAACTTCCGCCTTAGTATTACTTTTGTTGCATCTGTAAGTTCTGATAAGTGGTGTTTTTGTTTCTGTTTTATCTTCAGGTCTTGTAAAATTCCCTTTTGATTTTCTCTTTAACTCAGTTTGTGCAAGTGTGTTAGTTTTCATGTCTTTGTGAATTTTTCTCATTTTCTTGTAATTAATTTCTAATTTCATTTCATTGTAGCTGGAAAAGACACTTGGTATAATTGTTTAAAAAATTCAATTGATACATTATAATTTTACATATTAATGGCGCATAATTTGATGTTTTGATACGTATGTTGTATAGTGAGCAAATCAGAATATTTAGTATATATTTAGTATATATATCACCTCATGCATTTATCATTTATTTGTAGTAAGAACATTGAAAAACCTTTCTTCTAGCTATCTTGTGGTATATACTACCTTAATGTTAAACGCTATCATTGTATTATGCAATAGAACACCAGAATTTATTTATTCTTTCTAATGTAATTTTGTACCCACTGACCAACCTCACCTCATCTTCTGCTCCCCCTGCCCGTCTATCTACACTCTCTACTATATACTCTTCTACTCTCTTCTATCATATCTATTCTATTTTAGAAAAGGTGTTCCATATTAATGAGATCATGTGGTACTGTCTTTCTGCTTCCGGTTTATTTCACTTAACATGATGTCCTCCAGGTTCATCCATCTTGTCACACATGACAGGATGTGTGTGTGTGTGTGTGTGTGTGTGTGTGAACTACCATAAAGTGAAGCACAATGAAATAAGGTATGCCTGTGTAGTATACTTCTCTTTATGGTACTTCACGCATATGCATTTTTTACAAATTGAATGTTTGTTGTGTAACTCTATTAACTATTTTTCCAGTAGCATGTGCTAACCTCATGTCTCTGTGTCAGCTTTTGGTGGGTCTTGCAATATTTCAAACTTTTTCATGATTATTATTACATCTGCTGTGATCTTTCATAAGTGATCTTTGACATTACTATTAAAATTGTTTACTGGCACCATGGACTGTGCCCATATAAAGCAACAAACTTAACCAATAAATGTTGTATCTGTTATAACTGGTTGGTTATAACCAACCAGTTGTTGTCCTGTTTCTCCCACTCTTTTGGCCTCCCTATTTCCTGAGATACAACAACATTTAAATCAGGCTAGGTAACAAACCTACAATTGCCTCTAAGTGTTCAAATGAAAGGAAGGGTCACATGACTCACTCTTTAAATCAAAAGCCAGAAATGATTAAGCTTTGTGAAGAAGGGATATTAAAAGCCAAGACAAGCCTAAATCATTGCCTCTTGTATCAAACAGTTAGACGTGTTGTGAATGCAAAGAAAACATTATTGAAGGAAATTAAAAGTGCTATTCCATTGAACACATGGATAATAAAACAAAACAGCCTATTGCTGCTGTGAAGAAAGTTTTAATGATCCAGATAATAATAGAAAATCAAACCAGTCACAACATTCCCTTAAGCCAAAGCTTAATTTAGAGCAAGGTCCTAAGTCTCTTCAATTCTATGAAGGCTGAAAGAGGTGAGAAAGCTGCAGAAGAGAAGTTTGAAGCTAGCAGAAGTTGGTTCATAAAGTTTAAGAAAAGACGTCATTTCCATAATATAAACGTGCATGGTGAAGCAGCAAATACTGATGTAGAAGCTGCAAGTTATCCAGATGATCTAGCTAAGATCATTGAAGAGGGTGGCGACACTAAACAGAATTTTAATGTAGACGAAACAAGATTACATTGAAAGAAGTTGCTATCTAGGACTTTCATAACTAAAGAGGAGAAGTCAATGCCTGTCTTCAAAGGCTCACTCTCTTGTTAGGGGTTAATGCAGCTGGTGACTTTAAGCTGAAGTCGATGTTTATTTACTCTTCAGAAAATCTTTAAGAATTTTGCCAAATCTTCTCTCCCTGAATCTACTTGCCCTATTAATGGAATAACAAAGCCTGAATAACATCACGTCTGTTTGCAGCATGGTTTACGGACTCTTTCAAACCTACTATTGGGAACTACTGCTCAGTAAAATATATATATATTTTTTTTTTCTAAAATATTACTGGGTACAAATGTACCTAGTCACTGACCAAGACCTTTTCACCAGAGTTCTGACGAACTTGCACCACTTCATCAGAGTTCTGATGAAGATGTACAAGGAGATTAATATGTTCATGCCTGCTAAGCCAACAACCTTTTGTAGCTTATGGATGAAGGAGTAATTTTAAATTTCAAGTCTTTTTTAAGAAATATTTTTTGTAAGGCCATAGCTCCCATAGATAATGATTCCTCTGCTGAATCTAAGCAAAGTAAACTGAAAATTTTCTAGAAATAATTAACCATCCTAGAAACCATTAAGATTCATGTGAGGAGGTCACAGTACCTAAACTGTGTTTTTGTCATTTGTGTAGTATATATTTTTCCATTTCTTCACTTTCAGCTTATATGTGTCCTTGAATCCATGGTGAGTTTCTTATGGATAGTATGCAGTTGGATCTTGATTTTTCTGTTTATTTGTTTTTTTTTTTTCAGTCTGTATATTTTTTTATTGGAGAGTTCAGTTCATTTAAAGTAATTATTTGTAGGAAAAAATTTGCCATTGTCATTTTGTTAACAGTTTTCTGTTTGTCTTGTTCTTTTGTCTTTTTTTTCTCTCTTGCCTTCTCTTAATGTGTTTTGATGGTTTTATGTATTGATAAATTTTGATTCCTTTCTCTTATTTTTTTGTGTAACTGCTATACCTGTTTTCATTCTGACTACCAAGGGACTTACCTAATTTTTTTTTCATAATTACAACAGTCAATATCATAACGACTTCATTTCTCTCGCATACAAGAACTCTCTGCTTTTACCTTTTCTCCCACCGCATTGTATGCTATTGATGTCACAATTTATATCTATTTTATTTTGTATCAATTAACATAATTTAGGTATAGTTGTTTGTAATACTTTTGCAATTTAACTTTTATAGTAGCATTAAAATTGTTTTTCCCACTGTCATTATAGTAAAAAAAATTATCTTTATTAAGAAAATAATAAAATACTATCTTAAAATAAAGATAATATTTACCTTTCTAGGCAAGTTTCATACTTTCTTATATTCTGGTGTTGCTATTTAGCATCCTTTAATTTCATTAGAAATACTCCTTTTGGCCTTTCTTGTAAGGTAGGTCTAGTGGCGATAAACTCCCTCAGCTATTTTTTGTCTCAGAAAGTCATTATCTCCTCTTGATTTTTGAATCAAGATTTTTGAACAAGGTTGTCTGTGTATAGTATTCCTAACTGACATTTGCTTTCTTTTATTATTTTAAATATATCACTGTACTCCGTTCAGATCTGCAAGGTTTCTTCTGAAAAATTCTCTGGTATTCCTATCTAGGATTCCCTTATATATAACAAGTTGCTTTTTCTTGCTGCTTTCAGAATTCTGTGTTCTTATTTTTGATAATTTGATTATAATGTGTATCAGTGTGGGTATCTTTGGATATATTTTATTTAGTATTCCAGAGACTTCTGAGATCTGTATGTCTGTTTTTTCCCTAGACATGGAAAAATTTCAGCTAGCATTTGTTTGAATTAGCTTTTAGGTAATTTCTCTTTTTATGCTTCTTACAGTAACCCCATACTTGCATATATTGGTTTGTTTGGCAGTGTTTCATAAGTTCCTTAAACTACCTTCAATGTTTTTACTGATTTTTTTTGTTCCTCCGATTGGATGGTTTCCAGTGACATATCTTCAGTTTCACTGAGCCTTTGTTTTACTTGACCTAGTCTGCTGTTGAACCCACCTGTTGAACTTTTCTGTTCAGTTATTTTCTTCTTCTATTGTTAAAATTAAAACATCTGGAACCAGTCTGAGAACTTTTGTTTTTTTTTTGTTTGTTTGGTCTTAGGTCCTACCCTTAATTATTTATGAATACTTAGTTCTTGAGTAGGGCTTATATCGTGAGTTGGGCCTAAATTATATTATGAGAAAATTATTATTTGGAATTATAATTTATGTATACGGCACTTTATTTTTAGCACCTTGTACAGTTCCTGTACAATGTATGTTCTCAGCAAATAGTTGCTGAATAAATATATGTATTTTTTCCTTATAATATCCCATTAGATCCTCAAAATAATTGAAAAAGGAAGAGAAAGAGATCTCATTTTATACATAAGAAACTGAAAGAATATTTCTAAGTTGCCTAAGCGTTGCATAACTAGTGCAGTGAAGACAGCTTTACTTCAACTCAAGCCTAGAGTCTGACTCCAAGCTGTAGGTTTTGTTTTCTTTTCTTTGTTTCACCTGGGACCTGGTAGTATGGGAATGTTTCCTTTGTAGCAGAACTTGGAATTTAAAATTAAATATAATAAGTTAATACTTGCATTAAATATAATTTATATAAATTCAATTAATACAAAAAGTAGTATTCAGTTATATAATCAATTTCAGTTTTCTCTAATGAGGCACATATAAACAATATCTGCTAATCACAATATCAGTTGTTTCTTGTTTAGTTTGTTTTGTTTTTTAAACATATTCTTCCAATCTTTTATTTTCAGTACTAATCAGTAAGTGATTATATGGTTTAAAATAATATATCAGATTAATACTCTCAGTGGATTTTTGAACCTTAGACCTAAGTTCTATATTTTCCAAAAAGTCAAACCAATGAACAGAGATGCTTTAACTTATTCACCTAAACAAAAGCAACATAAATGACAGAGGAGAGTAATTACTTAAGGACTGAAATCTAAGAAAAGGTGATAATTTTTATTAAATTTTATTGTCTGCTTACTAGATGCAAGCCTTTATACTTTGTCTCATTTAAACCTGACAAAACTTTTATGAAGTAGGTATTTTATTTTCATCTTGCATCTGGGAAAAAATGAAGCTTGGTGTGATATAGTGACTTGCCCAAGATGAATCAGCTATTAAATTGTAGGGCAATATTTCTCTGACATCAGAGTCTGAACTTTTAACAGTATCTGTTATTTACTCTCGCTAGGCCTCTGTAAGTGTGAAATGTCAAAAAAAAACTTCTTAAAAAATTGCTAGAATTTTATGTAATCTCATTATAAACTATATTTGTTTATTATATAAAACAAATTACATATTGATCCTTGAAGCTTAGAGATTGTTGACCCTGGGAGCTGTGCCATGGTAGAGAGTCTCTGTCTTCTCCCCAATACACACCCAATTTCCAGTTTGAAATTTACCTGTTTTCAACATTTCCTGTGAATATGATTTAGCTCAGCAGAAGCTTAGACAAGAGTCACACACAAAGAACACAGAATGCATGAGAGAAGGAAAACAAAGAATTGTGTACTCTTGTGGCCTCCACAGTATGTACACCATTCACAAAATTCCTCCCATCTATTCTCTACTTGGTGGAGAGGACAAAGGGAAGAAAAGCAGAAAGAAAAAGAATGAGTGGGAACAGAAACAGTAGGGTGTGCCTATCATCTGTCCCCAAATCAAAGACCACAAATAAAGCTTTCCTTTCCTCCCTGTATCCATATTCCTACAATATACCCTGCAACCCAAACTACATGAAAATAATGTAGCTTGGGCTGCAGGGTATATTGGCTTACTGCATACATTTGATTTATGATTCAGAATATAGACGAATCAAGAAACTATTCTTTTGTCTGAAGTTTCTGTTGCTGCTTGAAAATTCACTTGGGACAAGCATGGCTTTTGTCCATCTTTCATGGTAGTGAATTTAGTGACATGTACAATGTAGTAAAAAGAGGATAAAAATAAGAGGAAAAACAGTTTGGTGTCTGGAGACCAAGTCCATCAGGCTCACAGTAAGAGAAGAAATCAGAAAGATTGCTTTGTTTTGTTTTGTTTAAAGAATTTGGCTTTGAAGATAGTAGCATTTTGCTGTCACCATAGGATAAATTTCTTTGGGAAAAAAGTCTCTGTTGGTGAGCAGTTCTCAAGGTGACCTGGTAGGCTTAGAATTTAAACAAGAAATGTCAACAACACAAATGAGTGCTAAGGAGAATAATGCTGATGCCTTTTGAGAAGAGAGCACAGGGATTTAAAAATAAATAAAGTTGGAGCTTTTGATATTTGGCACAATTTTCTCAAAAAAAAATTATGTGCAATTACACTTTAGACCCAAGCACTTTTCCGTGGTGTGTAGGTGGATATTCAGCTCTCATATCAGCAGCAGCAACCAAGTCAAATGGATTTTTCCAATTCTTAGCCTGAGTAGGTGTCAGGGCTTGTTAAAGTTTCATGATGAGGGAAGGAAATTTTGTCTTTTGGCATGAGTGTTGGGGAAAGGTTAGAAATGTTAATAATAATATACTGTTAAAATTAAAACAACTGAAACCAGTCTGTGAACATTTTTATAGTAATTTGCATGAGACATAAGATTCCTAAGTAACTGAGTTGTGTTTTTATCCAGCTATCTTTCAAGTAAGGTGCTGTCTCGGTTCTCGTTTTACAAATAAGAAAACTGAGTCTTTAGAGGTTTGTTTTTTGTGTTCTTTTTTTTTCCCATGTCCAGGAATTGAACCTATATTGTTCAACACCAGATCCTAAGTTCATACCACTATAAGGCATTGTCCAAAATCTGTGTTCTAAATATTTTTAATATATTAACATTCAACTATGTTTAGGAAACTCTGGATTAAATAAAGTGCAAAATAATTTCTTTCTTGTAAAACTTTTGCATTGTGAGTTTCCAAGAGTGTAGTATATGTTGCAGCATTACTCACATTGGTATAACTAGGGAAATATTAATTTGCTGTATGTATTATTCTGTTTTCATGCTGCTAATAAAGACATACTCGAGATTGGGTAATTTTTAAAAGGAAGAGGTTTAATTGGCTCACAGTTCCACAGGGCTGGGGAGGCCTCACAATCATGATGGAAGAGCAAGGAACATCTTACATGGCCACAAGTAAGAGAGAACTTGTGCAGGGGAGCGACGCCTTATAAAACCATCAGATCTGGTGAGACTTATTCACTGTCAGGAGAACAGCATGGGAAACACCCACCCAGACCCATGATTCAGTTACCTCCCATCGGATCCCTCCCATGACAGGTGGGGATTATTACAATTCAAGGTGAGATTTGAGTGGGTACACAGAGCCAAACCATATCACTGTATATTTTCAGGGACTGCAGTTTCTCAGAACAAATTTGGGAAATGACACAAGTAGTAGTTAAGTGTCAACATTAGTTGCTTTTAGTGTCTGAAACCAAACATAAGGCAAAAGAATAGTTTCACATACAAGAGAAAGCTATAGGTTGATGCAAAAGTAATTGCAGTTTTTGCCGTTACCTTTAATAGAAAAAATCACAATTACTTTTACACCAATATATTAAGGACTATATATTTGGTGACCCTTCATACTCACCTTAAAATTTGCCAGATGAATTCATGAGATGGAATAGTGAATGATAAATAGCATTGACTTCAACAAGACTGCCTAGGTTCAACACTCAACTCTGCCATTTACAAGCTGTGTAATCTCAGATAAATTACCAAACTTCTCTGTGTTTCTATCAAATAGAGATGATAATAATAATATCTATGTCATAAAACTGTTATGGAGATTATATGAGTGAATACTTCTAAAGTACCGAGAGCACTTAATAATCCTTAGTAATCCCCATGTAGGAGTTTATTAATAAACTGTATAAATCTAGCCTTAGTGTTCTGCCATGGATGTAGAGTGTTTTAAAAAGGACCAAAAATTAATCCACTGGAAGCTTTATTTGAATAAATTAATGAAGTATAACACCATGAGAAATCAATTTTCCATAGGTTTGATAATAACTTCTCTGGACCTTTGCATAAATCTCTGGATTTACATGCAACCAAATGTCTAATACTGACAGACAGAAAGACCTGATTCCGTATCCTGTCTTTTAACAAAGCTTGAGAAAATTACCATAACCTCTCTGAGTGATGGTTTTCTCACCTGTTAATCAGAAGAAAGAATTCCTATTTGGTCTTTAGTCATGCTTTTCAGGTAGTGTATATAATGTGCTCGACCCATAGCAGCAATTTGCTGGCCTCTTGTAATACTGATAACTCAGTAATATATATTTTCCCCTAAGAAACTATGTGAACAACATAGATGTCAGTAAAAATATACTCTAAAAACTGTAAGATTTAGGATACCAATTCTAGGTGAGGTATTGAGGAAAATTAGTAAAGCTAATACTTTAATAAGTTCCTATGGAAATTTATTTATCTTTAATTATCATCTAGCTGACTATAACCTTTGTGTATTGGTTTCAATTCTTCTTTTCTCTTTTGGTTAAATCTCCTGAATCTTGACCAAAGAACAAAGCTGAGACATCACACAAATGGATTGCAAAATATATTATGAAGCTATAGTAATCAAAACCTTATGGTACTGGCATAAAAACAGACAGACACATTGACCAGTGGAGTAGGATGGATAGCCCAGAAATAAACCCAGACATCAGAGTCAATTGATTTTTGACAAAGGTGCCAATAATATACAATGCACAGTGTCTTTAAAAATGGTGTTGGGAAAACCAAAAAGACATGTACAGAAGGAAAATGGATTAAATATTTAAATGCAATTCCCGAATCTATACGGCTACTGGAAGAAAGCACAGGGGGAAATCTCCATGGTATTGGTCTGGGCAATGATTTCTTGTGTATAATCCCAAAAGCACAGGCAACAAAAGCGTAAATAGACAAACATGATTCCATCAAACTAAAAAGCTTCTGCACAAAAGGACACAATTGTGTCAAGAGAAAATGCACAGATGAAGAAAAATATAAAAATTATACATCAGATAATGGGCTCTTTTACAAAATATACAAGAAACTCAAACTAATCCAAAACAATCCTATTAAAAATGGGCAAAGAACTCAAATAGACATTTCTTAAAAGAAGACACACAAATTGCCAATAGTTATGTGAAAATATTCAGCATCTCTAATCATCAGAGAAAACCAAATTAAAGTCACAAAGATATATCACCTCACACCTGTTAGTTTGGCAATTATAAAAAAGATGAAAAATGGCTCGTGTTGGTGAGGATGCTGGGAAATGGGCATAGTTATGCCCTCTTGGTGGCATTGTAATTTAGTGCAGCCATTTTGGGAAACAGCATGAATCTTTATTAAATAACAAAAAACAGAATTACCATGTGATCCAACAATCCCACTACCAAATATATACCCGAAAGAATTCAAATCAGTATGTTGAAGTGACGTCTATACCCCCAAGTTCACTGCAGCACTATTCACAATAGCCAATTCATGGCAACAACCTGTGTCTATCAATAGATATAAATCAATGGATTTTTTTAAAGTGGCAATATATACATAATGGAATACTATTCAGCATTACAAGAAACAGGAAAATATGTCATTGGCACTTAACATTTATGTTAAGTGAAATAAGTCAAGCACAGAGAAACAAATACTGTATGATCTCACTTATAAGTGGAATCTAAAAAAGTCAAACTCTTGGAAATAGAAAATAGAATTGTAGTTACCAGAGGTTGTGGGGTAGGTAAGTGGATGGGGAAGGAGGAAATGGTCAATTGGTATACAGTTTCAGTTAGAAGGAATAAATTATGGTGTTTCATTGCACAGCATATTGACAATGTATACACAACAATACATCAAAACATCACATATTGTCTCATAAAATTATTCAATTATTATTTGCCAATTAGAAATGAAACATAACTTAAAAATTCTCCTAAGGACGGTAATGATTGTGTGCTATAAACCAAGGAGGAGAATTAACTCCATTTTCTGCACTTGGCACCCAGTATAAAAGGGAGAATAAATCCACTTGAATGTCTCCCTGGCATCTCAAAGACAAATTTCAATTTAATTAGACTCCTTATCTTTCCACCCTTCATTTCTACTTAAGTTAATGTCCATACATGTTTTTCAAACTTTGCTGATGGCTTCTCACTGTAAGAAACTCATATAAACATTACATGTACGTATGTACAACTGAACCAAACATTTCTCAAAACACCTTGTCCCTTAGTATTTGTGACTTTTTTTCCTATTTTCTAGTCATTTTCATTTTAAAGTACTGGTTGTGACCATTGAATTGGTTTCCCATCCCATGGATGGGTAGCAACCTGAAATCTGAAAATCTCTGGGCTGCACTCTAAATAGCAGTCAACTTAGACAGGCTGCCTCAGGGGATCTTCAGGTGCTGCATGCAGCTGCCCTGAAATCCTCATTTCTGCCTCTGTAATATTTCCTAAACGCAGCCTACCTTCCAGCCCTCATCTCTCCTCTGGAAAATTTCAATAATGGATAATAATTATAAAAGCAGACAGTGTTTTTTTAAAGTTCCCTTAGTTTTTATCTACTAACAGCTAGTAAAACTTTTAGCTGGATTATTGATATTTTAAAATAGCTGAACAAAATTACTTAATTTTAAGAGTTGTTTAAGATAAGCAAATGCTAATTTTGAATGCTTTTGCACTGTCTCTAATTTTCTACTTAATTCAAATTAAATTTTAACTCTCTCTGAAGAAGATAACATATTCTTAGCTTACTTCAAGTCCCATTATTGTGTGTTGCCCAATGTGATGAATTTTGTATGTGATGAAATGGGGGTTCTTTGCACCATAGTGCCATGTCTTACTTGTCCACTGATTGCTCTCAACTCTAGAGGTCAGGATTCAGAATAACTCTAGAGTATCTCTGATCATTAGGTAGCATGGTATATGCAAAGGAAATTGGTCTACAAGTTCAAAGACTGAGCTCTGTTTTTGCCAGGTTAGTGCTTTTCTCTAGGTGGTAATTCTTCCTCTGCCAGGGAGAAAGCTGGGCTAAATGTCTACAAGGTACCTTAGGTCAATTTAACACCTACTTTAATTTAAAAACTGAACTCTCCCTTTCTTTAAAGCTTGCCATGTTTTTAAGAAAGTGTTATAAAAATATTTTATCTTATTGAGAGACACTTTATTATTTCGTAGCTAATTCCAAACACCTAAATGTGGGGAATTTTGTTTTAGATAGTTACATGAGTTTACTGTGTACCTCACTCAGCTGATCTAATGAGTATGCTGGAAGACTCTGCAATAAAGGTAAATGTGCAAACTCAGATAATTTATAAGCATTCCACATGTTAAACAAAATTCTAGCCAGATGACATTTGCAACGGATGGCCTCTAATTAATGTTTCTTTCCCTTGTTCACAAGTAGTTAGATCAATCAATTTCTCACAAAGTAACTGTATTTATTCTAATACCAAAAAAGCCATTACTTTGTTGAAACACACAAATGTGCTGTGGCTTGATTTTTGAAATTATATCCTATGTTGCATATGTAGTCTATTAAGTTTATGAAATTAAAGTCTTATAAATACTAATCAATAATTTTATCTTGACAAATGTATATAACAGCCTCTTATTTTAAGATTTCTAAACCAGAGAGGATTTCTCGTGTGGCATATAATCACTAGTTAACGACTTGACTCTGATTCCTGATGATCTCAGAACTGTAACTTCCAGCTCCATCGTGTTCTGTTTCAATCTTGGGACACTGTCTTGGTCCAACCACTCACTTGGTAAGAGAGTGCCTTTTCAGTTGGTCATGAGAGAAATGGATAAAGGGATAAAGATAAATGAAAACAAACTTATTATCTAGAAACAAATCTCTGCATATATTAAGCTCTAAGATTCTGACATAAAATAGTAATTAAAATTATAGTTGAGTAGTTGCCAGTTTAACATACATATATCTAAATTATGTGTATATATGACATTAAAAGTGATTATTTACCTATAACATTTAACTTTTATTACTAATATAAATTTATCAACCAAGAATATTACTGATATACTTTCTGACACCATAATTATTTGTTCTCACCAATAAGTTGGTAGCTTAATCTCATACATAGGAATTAACATTCTGTGTCATCAGTGTTTACCATATCACATGGAGGTTCTTCAGACATTTACTAAATGTATAGACATATACTAAGATGTTTTCAAATAGTGCCATGGGAACTTGGTGTTCCACTGAGGTGTTAGTCCTAATTGTTAAAATAATAATCAAAATGTTTAAAACCCACTATCCTACATGTTTTGTATCTTTGTTTCCATCAAGTAGTAAGCTGCATGCTTTTCTTTTTCCTGTATTTTCATTTCCATGTTCTCATTCACTAGTTAACTTACCCATGGAATCCTGATTTTTCTCAATTTTCCTATTTCTCCAACAGTCACATTGGTTGCTCTCAGGTACATTTGGCCATCTTTGGTAACTCATATTCTTATACTTACACACATACTCCTACACATATTTGTGAGTCTCCATTCTCTTGCATAATGCTGCCAGGTAGCATTCTCCTTTTTTGATATTTGTGTCACAGGTTGCAACTGAGGCCAGTATTGTATGAGCAGTAAAATGAATTTACAAAGACAGTTGTAGGTAAAGAAAGGCAGATTTATTAGAGACAGTATGAAAATACATTGTCAGGAAGAAATGGGCAAGTCAGCAAGAGAGGAGCTGACTGCAAGGACACAAAGTCTTGCTGGAGATTTTATAGGACGGTGCTTCTGCTTTGTGCTAAAGAGGGCTCTATGCAGTACTGATAACACCAAGGTTGCAGTGAGCTAACTCGCATTTTTCCATCAGCTGAGGGTCTGGTGATAACTGGGCACAAGAGGGCTATGTGTTCTGGACTATGCAGAAAGGCAGACTTAAAACTTATCTGCTTTCTCATTTTGCTTTCCCTTTGTCCCACCAGCCCAACTACTTCTCCCTAATTTAGGACATCACAATTTGTATTAGTCACTGAGACCTGCACTACATATATTAAAGCAGCTAATAATAATCAGTGGTGTCAGCAAAATCAACGAAGGGCAATTATTAATAAGACAAAAGAAAAGTAGTGATGAGGAAAAACTTACAACTAGAATGTTGGTTGACTAGTCCCTTTCAGCCGTTGTACTTACTTTGACATGAAGACGCGTTCTCTGCTGAAATCTGCTCTGTATCTATCTATGCACAGTGCCTGTATTTACATTCGCTCTTAAATATTCCCTGAAAGACTTAAAGATTAAGAGAGGTTGGCTGCCTTTACAATTCTTACTTTGTTGCAATATCACTTAATTTTGTAGCATTTAAACTGCATTCAGTTACAGCAATAATAAAGTCTCCAACCATCCTATTCAGTCTGTGCTTTAAACGAGGTTAAATTTCTAGTAGACCATCTTTGATATATTACACCCATGTATAAAATGAGGTGTTTGTATTTTAAAACGTAATTCTAGTTGGGAAATATTAAGACTCAATTTTTTTCAAAAACATTGTCAACTGCATGTATGTTTTATACTTAAAAGAGTGAAGAAATTAAAAGGTCATAATTATTGATAATATAAGTAAGGACAAATCACATATTGCATATAACAGATACTCCTAATCATTGGTGAAACATTATCACACATATTTAAATCATATTACACTTGAAAACCCAAATTATTTTGTAAACATATCGGGGAACCCAAAACGTCAAGGGTTGCTTTTGCCTTACAACTATTATAATTCAAGGACTGAGAGGAATGATATATGTCATGTGATCTGGATGACACACAGTCTCATCTTGACATCTTCAAAAGGACCACTAACCAAAAGAACATCCCTGTTACAGAATATTCATTAATACAAGTATATCATCTTTACATGAAACCTATGAGAACATTCACACTTACTCACTTATAAAATATCACTCTTTCACTACTAGGCCCCCACAGGCCCTTGGAAATTCAGTGGAAATCTGAGTTTCTTACATTTTTTTTCTCTTCTACAGCAAATTTTTAGTTTATAAAAGCCTTTTCTTTTTAAAGCCTGTTTGATTTTACATTCTAAATACAATCAGATATGTGGGTGAGAAGAGATAAATGTGTTGATGGGAAGCTTTAGTGATAAAGATAGAAATGGCATTTTACATTTTTTGTTTGAAAACAGAATAACAAAGATTGTAAAACCTGTCAAGAAAGAAATGTAGAATGAAGCATGTTTGGTAAATAGATTTGTATACATGATGACAAAATTAATAACTGGAAATTTGAAAACAGTTATTTTGTTGATTCTTCCACATTGTGGCAATAACAGGCTTGACATCCCCTTCTCTTTAAATAGATAATCCTTTTCTTGATTCCCCTAGGGAAATCAAGAAAAGATTAGGATAATACATTGAAATACAGGTGTATATTTCAGTGATGAGCTATGCTTGCAAAAAATAATTGGTATTTATTATTAGTTATATATCAAATCTTAGTTCACTAGGATCTGTTTCCTTGATTTAATGAAAAATATTTTGCTGCAGGAATTGTCTTCACAAAGGGACATGGTCTTGTCCATGGCCTAAGATTTTATCTTCCTGCCAAAGTTTGCATGTTGAGACTTCCTCATATGTTAGCCACATAGTAAGATACAGACTGTTTCTGATTTTGTCATCACCTTTTCCATGTAGATTATCCCCCAAAATCAGCAACTTCAACCATCCAGATCATGCACCTTCTGAAAAGAACCAAAGTTGCCCTAAAGTACAATTAATAAAGACATCTGGATTAGTATTTCCTTCTAGAGAGCTAAAATATTCCCATAGTACTTTTCCTGAATATTCCATGTGATATATATTTAGAATTTGCTCTTTGTGATGAAGAGATTCTTATGTTCCAAAATCACCTTTTCTCCAAGGTAGTTTGCTATTGTCCAATATAAACTTTTACACATGCACACATACACACACAGACACCGATATCCATACTTAAAATATTGCTTAAAGTTTCTGTTACTTTTGCAAAGCAGATTTGGGATTATTTTTACCAGCTATTTCCAACCACCTATTAGAGAGTACCTAATATGGTTTGGCTGTGTCCCCAACCAAATCTCACCTTGAAGTGTAAGAATCCCCACATGTCAAGAGCAGGGCCAGGTAGAGATAAGTGGGTTATGGGGGCAGTTTCCCCATACTGTTCTCGTGGCAGTGAATAAGTCTCACATGATCTAATGCATTATAAATTAAAGTTCCCCAGCACAAGCTCTCTTGTAAGACATCCCTTGCTCTTCCACCATAATTGTGAGGCCATCCCTGCCATGTGGGACTGTGAGTCAATTAGACCTCTTTCCTTTATAAATTACCTAGTCTTGGGTATATCTTTATTAGCAGTGAGAGAACAGACCAATGCAGTGCCTATGTTAAATTTTCAGGTAAGAAATTTGCAACTGTGGGAAGGTTTCCCAGAATGGTAAATTAGGCACCTAACCCAGATCACTATTTCCTAACATGGTTACCTATGGCTATATTTCCCTCAGAAAGGAATCTCTTGAGACCATTTGAGGACATTAAAATAAGAGATTAAATTTTAGCCAGACATAAGTTTTCTCCAGGAGACATCAAGTTTTATATATCCCCTTACTGATAATTTATGACAGTTTCCTCCATGATTTAATCTCTCCATTCCATGAGACATGGCCTGGTTGCTGAAACCAAAACTACCTTCAATTATCAATTTGTTAGGCCTAGAAACTCCATATATATAAACACATGCCCACACACATATGTATATATGTGCATATGTATGCATATATTTCTGGAGTTGTAACATGCTTTCAATGTATGTAGTTAGTATATCAGTGATGATGAGATTTAATTTCTGGTTTATCTGAAACTTCATAATAACCAGTAATATTTTACTGACATTCAATTATGCTTTAAAAGTGAACTCAATAGAACTAGTCTTTCAGTGAATAAGTCATAGAATTGGGCCCAGTTTGAATCTTTACCGCTTACTAGCAGTATTGTAGAGTTAAGAATTTAAGTTACTACTTCAATATGGAGAGAGGATATATCTGCTTCACTTCTATACCTCATTGACATATAGTAACGAATCAAATTTTAACTTTTTCCACAATTATATCTTATCCTTTCATTTTTAAGTTTCTTTTGATTTCCAACAATTCCTATTCTGAAAATATATTGATAGTTTAAATTTCGAAGTCCTATTAAGGTTGTTTTACCCACTCTTTTCCTTTTTAAGATGGCATCTTGGAATAAGATGGCATGGATGTCACCATGAGATTGGGGTTGGTGGTTATCTTTGTCTCATGCTGGTCCTTGGGTGGCTCTCCACTGGCTGTGTGGAGGCTGGTATACCCTAAGATGAGGATAGTCTGTTCATATCCATAAGCATCCTACTAGTATGCATTAATGAGTTCTGTCCTCCTGGCCTAGCCACAACCCTATAGGTTTCCCTTGATGACTTATTCTCACTGAGGCCCAGGGAACTTTTCCTGAATCATGACTGCAGGATAAATGAACCTTCTCAGTAGCCCTTAATATTCAAGATCCTTTGCTCCCACAGTGGTAACTACTAGATGTTCAGCTACTTTTTTATACTCTGTCCTAGAAAATGTAGGAATCTGTGGGTTCCTCTAAGGGTATATGGCTACAGTACAGCTTAGGAATGCCTTCCTGGGTTCATTTATTCTTGCTCTGCTCTTTCTCTGTCATCTCCATATTGGCACATGACAGTGTGCACGGCAATCTCTTCCCAGGTGGCCAAATGGTGGACAAGGATAAACTATCCTTGATTTCAGCTTTCTCTCTAAACCTATTCAATCATCTTTCCTACTCTAAGAACACAGTTTGGAAAGAGGCATTTCAGACACAGAGTCCCATATCTCTGATTTCTCTCATCTTATCATGTGCTTTGATGGACAGAAAGTGCAAGCTTCACATTTTCTGTTCCTGTCTAGTGTAATATTTACTTCTTTCTAAAGTTTCTTAAAGTATATAATGTCTTATGGGGCAATGAAAGAAATTAGATCTCTTGGGTTAAATTTCCAAGGAACCAGGATCTGATGTGGAAATATGTATGGAAGAGAGTTACTCGGGAGTCCTCTCAGGGAGAAAATTCAACATCTACTACTAACAACAAAAAAAAAAAAGGAAAGAAGGAAATCAAAATAGTAAGAGAAGGAAACCTCCTCAAACTCAAAAAATGCCATCCATAAAAATCAAAAATAAGAAGAGAAGGAAATCAAAATGAGAAGCAAACTTCCTTAAACTAAAAAAGGGCATCCATAAAAACATATATCTGGCATCATGCTTAATTTGGAAATAACTAATATGTTCCTCCGGGGTGATGAACAAGTCAGAATATCAACTATCACCAGTTCTAGTGCACAGTGTGCTGCAGATTTAAATTTGTAGGGTAAAACTAAATAAGTAAAATAAAATAAAATACATCCAGATTAAAAAACAGAAGAAATAAAATGGAGATCCATGTTCCATGTTAAGGAAGCATGAGATTTCAATATTGACACTTACCTCACACCACATTCTATAGTTAATTTGAAATGGATCATATAGCACCTGTAAAATATTAATAATTTTCTAGAATTTGTAGCCTTATATAGGCAAAGATTTCTTTATCAACATATTATTATTATTATTATTATTATTATACTTTAAGTATTAGGGTACATGTACATAATGTGCAGGTTTGTTACATATGTATCCATGTGCCATGTTGGTGTGCTGCACCCATTAACTCGTCATTTAGCATCAGGTATATGGCCTAATGCTGTCCCTCCCCCCTCTCCCCACCCCACAACAGTCCCCGGAGTGTGATGTTCCCCTTCCTGTGTCCATGTGTTCTCATTGTCACTATTCACAATAGCAAAGACTTGGAACCAACCCAAATGTTCAACAACGATAGACTGGATTAAGAAAATGTGGCACATATACACCATGGAATACTATGCAGCCATAAAAAATGATGAGTTCATGTCCTTTGTAGGGACATGGATGAAGCTGGAGACCATCATTCTCAGTAAACTATCACAAGGACGAAAAACCAAACACCGCATGTTCTCACTCATAGGTGGGAATTGAACAATATATAGGCAAAGATTTCTTAGGGCACCTAAGAACAAAACATAAAAGAAACTTCGATAAAATGATTATTATCAAAATTAAAACCTTTTTCTCCTATGAAGGTCATGTTAAGACAAGAAGTCTGCAATAGAACGGGAAAACCATTATATATATATATATATATATATATATATATATATATATATATATATATAAAATATATAAAGCGTTATATCCAGAACATATAAAGAACTCTTACAACTCAATAGTAAAAAGTCTAGTAACTCAAGAGTGTTACTATCTCTCACTAGGTCAAGCTCCTCATGACCACAGATTTAAGGGAGTGTATAGTTGCTTAAATGTTTATAAGTAAATGTGTTATAGTAATCATTCCACTAATTCCATCTCTTTGCATAAAATTCACAGTTTACAAACCAAATAAAGTCAATTAAAGTTAGTTGTGCAATAACTAAATGATAGAGGATTAAGAATTGTCGTTTTTCATTTGGAAGGGAAACCAGAATTTAATTTTTTTTTTTTTTTTTTTTACATGGCATATACGTGTGCTAGAACAAAAGGAGATCTCGGAGGTGGGAGATTCTTAATACTTCCATGACTGTGTGTAGGTTAAAATGTAAACCTTTTAATTAAGGCCATGTCCCCTAATGGGCCAGAATTTTACAAGTGTAACAGTTTAAGGGATTTTGAGACAATTTTGCTGAATCCCAAGTAAGTACTGGCTCCATGAGTTTTCCTTCCTACTCCTGCCATCCTCAACACTGCAGGTTTACCCACTCCCCCCTTTTAGGGGAAATAGTATTGTACTAAGCCATTGGTAATTTCAGTGAAATAATACCTTCTTCACAACATATAATCTGGTTAGGCTAAAGTCTTGAAATGCACAGAGTGGCCTATCTGCTGAAAGACCAGGGGATGATATGTAGATTGTGATCTCTAGGCAGCTTGCCTTGAATAGCAATGAAAGGAACAGTAATGAGGTTCCAAGGGTACGTTGATCTGGATCTTTTGTTTTCATGCTAGGCCACATTGGTTCTTCTTACCACTTAGCTTAGCCAATGCTAATCCAGTTTGTGGAGACAGTGGGGACAGAACATTTCAGATCTTCATATGGGCTCTATTCTCTTATTTATAACATTCTAGGTGGGGGAATATAACATGTAACCACTGGAGGACAGCAGAGAGCCAGGAGCAGATGCAGAGGTGCCTTGCATGGACACATTTGGAATAGCAGTTGATTCAGTAGTGTCTGTAGCCAGTTATCACACCCCTGAACCAGGCTCCATCTTAATTGGAGAAAAGAAAAATACTTAAATGCTATCCACAAGAGATTTAGAATGTAGTCCTCTAGTGTATCACGATATTGGTATAAAATTTTGGATACTAAATGGAACAAGTAATGCGTAGAAATGGAAATAGTAAATGCTTCAGAATCAAACAAGTATTAATCTATTTAACACGTGTGTGTGTGTGTGTGTGTGTGTGTGTGTGTTCAGTTAATTTTAAACACCACTGCATTCCGACTAGCCAAGAAACCTTTGAGTGGCTGCTATAAACCATGTACTCAGCTGGAATTTGTAAATAAGAAGATATAGTGAAGTTCAGAAAAAGTTTCGAACAGAGAACTGCCATTATAAAAGGAATGTTTAAGGCAAATTCTCAAGGATATAGAGACATGGCATATAAATAATTTTAGCCCTGATTTAGACAGAGTAGTAGAATGTGAAGATGTCATCACAATGCCAGTATTTAACAGAAAATAGGACAGGTAAAGATAGACAATGAGAACTAATTGGAAAGGATTAAAGTGAAATGGAAGATAAAGTATCAGAAGCATATCAAAATCAATACCATAAAATGCATCTAAGACATAAGGAGAGTGAGGCTAGAAAAACAAACTAAAATTTTAAAATTCTGGACTTATTTCTAATGTTATTGGAATAATTAAATATTATTCCAGAAGAATTGAATCAGTAAATTCGAGAGGGCAAAAACAAGGGTATATCACTTTTTAAACTAAGACTGGGCGGAAAGAGAATAAAAGTAAAAGCTGACAACTACTGTTTCACAAGTTTGAAACTGAAAGGAGAGAAATAAGATTGTAAAGGGGGTAACATTTTTAGAAGAGAAAGAGAAAATGTATGAAACTTAGATCCAATCATTGATATGTGTTAAATACTTCAAAAAGTAAATTTTAATTTGTTTCAGAAATAGCAATAGCTAAAACTAAAACCGAAACAGAAACACAAATCATTTTCTGTTTGAAGCCATACATAACACATTGGAAACTTGTGATAAAAATCATCCATATAGATTCATATTATAATGAAGATCTTCTAGTACTTTCAATATCTCACTGGACAGAATCCAAAATGAGCCTACATTAAACGGAGTTTTGGGCTGTTACGGCTTACAGTAACAAGAAGAATTTCACTTCCTAATTGTGTTTGGTGAGTTGGATGTAGCCCGAGTAGGAAATGTGTCGGTGGAGTGCCTGTGTTCATTTCATTAGGCTGCTAGGAGATGTTATAAAAATGACATATTACATTTATATACAAGTGTTTTTTCCACAGAGCTCTAAGCACTGTATCTTTCTCTGAAAGTTCTGCATACTTATTAACAACTACAATACTCTTGAGGGGAGAAAGTTATAGATATTATTTCTCTTTTTTGCTGGCAAGGGTGCAAAGAAGCAATGTAATGTGTTCACAGAGACAGAGACACAGCAAGACAGTACTTGATTAGCTTAACCTGTATTTATGAGACATAATTAGTGTGCCTAGTATCTGCAGGAAATGTGGCAACTAGATTGAAGAACTACCACATCCACCAATGTGAGCAAGCTATGGGAAGAAAAGATTATGTGCTCACAACTTCTATAATACAAAACTTTATCAAAGGAAAAATCTTATGAGATCTATGCTGACCAAATAGAGTAAAAAACTGGAGTATTTAAGCAAGCATCATGATATACCCATTTCTACACACACACACACACACACACACACATTATATATCTATATAGATATATAGATATATAAAGTTCTGGGATACATGTGCAGAACATGCAGGTTTGTTACATAGGTATACATGTGCTGTGGTTGTTTGCGGCACCTATCAACTAGTCATCTATATTAGGTATTTCTCCTAATGCTATCCCTCCTCTATACTCCCATCCCCCAACAGGCCTCGGTGTGTGATGTTCCCCTCCCTGTGTCTGTGTGTTCTCATTGGTTCAACTCCCACCTATGAGAACATGCAGTGTTTAGTTTTCTGTTCCTGGATACACCAATCTCTATGCATATCTTTTCTAGACTTTGTAACTAGAAACCATATAATGAAAGTCTAAGGAAGGGTTTGAAAAGGAAACTGGCATGAAAAGAAATAATTGAAGCAAATTCTCATGGATGTGAAGAAATAAACTGTTCATAATTTTAGTCTTAATTTGGACATGGTAGGTAGGCCTTCTACTTAGGTTTAGGTTAACTAGTTTCGGTTATCAAATATGTTTTTAAAATGTGTGTGTTGATTTTTTCCCAGGAGCACAAAGAAGGTAGAAAAAGGTCATAAAATGATTGAATGGATTTGGAAACTCTTATATTCCCATTGTCTACACGTTTAGTTATCAGGAAAAATATATGTATACAAATTCTGGATTATATTGTAGATTTGAGAAAGAAAATAAAATACGAAAAGCAACATTTTATGCTCTTGGCAAACCAACTAGGTATTTAGTGTTTATTGTTTCAAGGTAGCTTCAATAGCGAGAAAGTCTCAGTGTCTTAATTCACTGAAGCCCAGACATTCAGTAACTCCTTTGCCTAATCAAAATAAGTCAAAATTTATTTCAAGTAATATTTTTCATCAAGCTTTGATGTTCAGGAAAGGGACAGTCAACTTTAGAATAAAATCTATTTTATACTCGGCACTTAAATTTTGTATTACAATACTCAGTCTTTTCTTGGAAAGTTCATTAACTTTTCTCTTAAAATCAACTTTCTGTACTTTGATCATTCTGTGAGTATTATTCTAGATAAATCTATACTTATTTATTACAGTAACAGAGACAATGCTGATAAGATATGGAGCCATTAAATTTTAAACAAAAGCAATGCTTGTGATGTAAATAAGAGTCTTAAAAATCAAACAGTTAAATGAAACATAGTAACGTGTATGATGGGATATTACACAGCTATTTGGAAAAGATGTCTTGATACATTCTTTATGTAATGGAAGTGATTCTGATATCGTATTTAACAAAAAAGTAACATACATAATAGTGCCTACAATGTGATCTAAATATTTATAGAAAAATACACTAACAAGTTAACTTTTTTAACTGATTGGTGAACTTATCGGTGATTTTTATATCTTCATTATAATGTGTGATGCATTTTCAAAAATTTCCAAATGAGCTTGTATTACTTTGTCAGGAAAATACTAAATAAAAGTTTCATATTTACAATAACCAAAAAAATGAAACTGAGATAGGCAAAAGAAAAATAATGCGGGCCTGGCATGGTGGCTCATGCCCAAAATCCCAGCACTCTGGGAGGCCAAGGCAGGTTGATAACTTGAGGTCAGGAGTTTGAGACAAGCCTGGCCAACATGGCAAAGCCCCATGTCTACTACAAATACAAAAAATTAGCTGGGCATGGTGGTGCATACCTGTAATCCCAGCTACTCGGGAGGCTGAGGCATGGGGATCACTTGAGCCAAGATTGCACCAATGCACTCCAGCATGGGTGACAGACTGAGAGAGGGAGGGAAGAAAGGAAGGAAGGAATGAAGGGAGGGAGGGAGGGAAGGAAGAAAGGAAGGAAAGGGAGGGAGGGGAAAGAAAGAAAGAGAGATAAAGAAAAGAAAAGAGAAAAGAAAAAGAAAAGGAAAGGAAAGAAAGGGAAGGAGGAAGGAAGGAAGAAGAAAGAACGAGAAAGAAAAAAGGGAGGGAGGGAGGAAGGAAGGAAGGAAGGAAATAAATCTGTGTTTGAGAACTATGATCTTTTCATCACTAATATCTTGGTATAAAATAAAGAATCATTTTGTGTGTTTCAGTGTTTGATAGTGTTGTACTTCCAGCTTTAATATAATTAAATTATGGCTTCCTAAATAGTACCAAACTTGTTTTCTAAGTCACTTAAAAAAAAAAACAAACAAGTATAAAACATTATTCAGGATCCAGACCTCCAATTAAACATTTTGAAACATATATGGCAAATTATATCAACTGTGGCTATTGGAAGAGTGAAGTTGACTGTCATAGTGGCCAAAATCATTGAGTCGATAGGCAAATAGTACTGTCAAGATCTTCCAAAAAGTTCTGCTGTTATAAGTCTCACTCTATTAATGTAGTTTATTTGCTTACTAACTGAATGAACAAATGGGTAAGCAAGATTCAATGCTGATTCTTTAGACCAAAATAAAAAAAAAGAGTTCAGTTATTTTTCTGGAAGCAAAGCACACACAGCCAAACAAATACCAAATGTAGTCATTCAATTCTATATTTGCATTAAAAAGAAGCTTTTGAATTTTACTTAAGTAATTTGGAAGAAAAAAATGTCATATGTTCAGAAGAGAAATCCTCTGTATTCTCTGTTAATGAGAGACATTTTAATTGAAATGGTTTTCAGAAAGTTCATCTAAATAATCACAATGTATTAAAATATCCTTACATGTGGGAATTACATAGTTTTTAATGTTTGATATTAATTAGTGATAAAAACATGCACTCTTACCTATGAAATCGTTACTGTGAATAAGAAACTACCAAGGGCTACGTGGCTTAATTGTATTTAGACACCCATCTACTTTTAAATGTTTTATAAAATTTCAAAATTTAAAATGTTTCAAAATTCATCTTTTTGACCAAAAAGCTAAATTATAGATTTTCATTTTGAGTGAAGATTAGGAAATATGCTATTTAGTCATCAGAAGAATACCATCAGTATGAAATACTTTCCAGTGTTAAGTACTATTTGTTATTAAATACACATTTTCAAAGACACATGTTGATGTATTCTCAGATGCTCAGACAAGAAGGTAGAAAAAGATAATTTTTAAAAATTGAATGGATTTGGCAACTCCTATTTTTCCCATCAGTCTAAATGCTTAATTATCTTATTCATCCATAAACTGTCTTCATTCAGAAATCCCATGTTAAATATTGTGTCAAGTTCTCAAAATAACTTCTCCCTGATTCTTCAGGATAAAAGGTATATTGCAGATGTCATCTCCATGGCAGATTTCCTGTCTATTAAACCCATCAAATGAAATCGAAGCAGTGATCACAGCCCTTTGCTCTGGCATAATCTTAAACTCCCCTTTGTAGGTGAAATGGTGGCCTGGAATGCAGTGAAATTGGGTAATAAGCATTGCATGGTCTTTTAGAGGGATACTGAAAGCTGCTCTTTCTATTTTGTTTATTGAACTAGTGTTAAAATTACTCAAATCAGTCTAACTCCTTGTACTTCAGTGTAACGTGTACATTTATATAAGCAGCAACACTGGAATTGTCAGAATAATGTTGTCTATTGATCATCGTATTCAAAATGTTCTTCTCTAGGCTGAGAAGTCATTTCATTTTAATTACTGTCAATTCAAATTACATCTTTCTTTTCTCCAAGCAATTTTGCTACTTTTATGTTCAGCCTACTTTGGAAAATAATCACTGCATTTCCTTCTGTAACCTAAGTAAATTAAACTAACAATTTTTAAATGTGGAAAGAAATGGAGTAGTCAAGTCCAATGATATAATTGGAAGTTCATATCCCTGCAAATAGAAGCATAAAATGAAATAAAACACTACCCTTTCTAGGCATATGATGAAATCTATTTACTGGAGATATATACACATGCCATCTTTTCTCAAAATGTAAACTTACTTTATTCTTTCTTGCTCTTCAATATTTAATATTGGCCAGACTCTTCATTCATTCTTTGTTCATTCGACAGATATTTACTAAATACCTACAAGGTGCCTGCAAGTGGTGTTACATGAATGAAAAAAAACCGTACATTTCCCTGCTCTGATAGAGGTTTAATCTTAGCAAAGGGAAAAAGAAAAAATATATTAAACAATTACATTATATCATATGTTTGGAGGTGCTAAGTGCTTAGGGAACAAAACAGAATGGGGAAAACCTGGCTGGGTTGGGAATCACAGTTTTACACACGATGGTCAGGTTCATGTTACAAAGGTGATAATTGAGTAAAGATTTGAAAGATGTGAGGGAATGACCCATGCAAACTTTTTTTTTTTTTTCAGGGGAAACAGTCCCCGAGTACAGGAAACAGCCAGTGCAAATATTCTGAGGTAAGTGCATTCCAGCATGATGAATAATTTTTCAGCCTATGAACACTTTCTAAGGAGTTTTTCATCGTTCAGGCCATTGGTCCAAATATTACTATTTGACAAAACTGAGAATAAAAGTAAGTGTCTCTCAAGTTCTCAAATCTCTCCAAGTTCCCAGGTATGAGGCTTAGCGTGCCTTGCTTCAGAAATTTAGTTTTCACATTAGGAGACCAAATTTATGAGCTAAGACCCTTCCTCAAAATTATGCTAAAATGTGAGTGTTGTATAATACTGCATTGGTCTTTTCTTAAATTGAGATATGCATAGAAGTAGTCATGTTTAAAGTATCTGAGTCTTGCGATGTTTTTCTCAGTTTTTCAGGCTGTAGAATCCTCTGCATCTCAGATTAGCTTTTAGCAGTAAGATAGAGGCCTCAATCCTGTGTCTCTTCCTATGAAATTTAATCCTAAACTAAAGATAAAGTCTTATAGACTTTAACGACTCTTACTGCAAGTCTAAATCATGTACAGAACCCTGGTTTTAGAGAGTATAAGAAATTTAGTTTATAGTTTTATTTTTCTAACTTCTGCTAACAATAAAAACTTCCTAAAAGTCAATAGGAATAAGTATTAGGCAAATTAGTCTCATTCATATATCTGTCTAAAACAACAGAAAAAGAAAGCAGTTTGGTTCTGTGTCTTTTTTTTTTTTTTTTTTTTTTTTTTGCAACAACGTATTTCAGCAGGGTAAAATACGTGAATAAAAGACGTCAGTTTTTTAGACTGTCTTTAAAGCTGGATGTGGCTAATGACCGAGATGTTGCCAATTCCTGGCCAATGGAATTTGTGAGAAAATGTTGGATATATTTTCAGAACAATTCGTTAAAAGGAATTGACCTAGATAGAAGGGCCACCTTGTCCTTTTCTAAGTTTCCTCCTTTTACTGGTCCAAGTGTAAGTGGAATGACTGAGGCTCTAGACACCATCATGGGCCAGCAGGCGATCTTGTTCATGTATATGTGGCAGAGCAAAAATAACTGAGCCTAATCCTTGCTGACACCACTGACTCCTCATGCCAAGCCATGAACTTCTTACTACTGGACTTCCTTATTTTAAAGAAATAGTTTCATTTTGTTTAGTCTATTTTAATTTAGTATTTTTTTTTCTTTACGAGCTCTTAATTCACTCCTTACTAGTACAATCATCTCATCCAATCTTTTAAAATATATTTGAAATGATGGACATACGTAAAAATATCTATTTTCACCACTCCAAATTAGAGAGCAATCATGTGATTTTGAGTGATTTTTGTCAACTTTCTGAAAGGCTATCTTTTATTAGCTTGTGTCAGGTAGCCTTAGATATCTTAATTGGCTGAAACTACTCTCAACAGATTTCCCTATATTTCTGATTAGTTACCAGTGCTGACGTAAAATTTTCCCTTTAAAATGTCGATTATTTCAGTAAGCTTCTAGTAGAATTGCTACCTTGCACTGAATTTTCCAATGTGCTCATTCATATATGTATTCCTGTGTATGCACATGTATACATACACAAAAATAACGCATACTTATGATGTTTGTAATTTCATAAAAAATTTGTTGACCATCTATTATATGCCAGATATAGGAAATTTAAAATGTCTTCAGAGATTATAAATAGGTTTTATTTGGATCAATGTGGCTAAAATGTTCAGTGAAGAGAAGGTTTTAAAAATACAATGACCGGGAAGCTTATGCTAAATAGAGAAATTCAAATTAGCTCTAATAGAATTTGATTCTAGAAAGATGACTACTCTTCTAAAATAAAATGAAAACAGCAGATTGTTCTCTTTAAACTCAGAGCAATGAGAAAATCCTTTACATAATACAAAGTTCTTGTTCCAGTTCTTTGAGTAATCCCTCTGAGTCACGTAAGTCAAAACAAACTAAATATTGGAATAGAATGAATTCAAATAAATTAAAAATTGGAATTTGAAACCAGTGGCTTCACTTTTTAATTTTTGTTACTTTCCTTTAACATCAAATAAGCAGTGAGTTTTTGTGGAATATAACACAAAACACAAATAATCTGACCTTAATTCTGTTACTGGTTAGCCTCAAGGAATGTTATGGTAATGTATTGTGTTCTGTCTGTATAAATCAATGAATTCTGAAGAATAAAAAAAGCAGATATTTGAAAGCTATCTTTAACTGCATATTTTATGCTGATTTTAAGCAGCAGCATGCATCTCATATATGCATATGCTGATTCATTACATAATGCAAAGGATACTGTATTTGGAATCAAAATCCTGGGTGAGAATTTTTGCTTTACCACTAATAATAAAACCTAAGGGAGTGATTGAACCAATTCAGTCTGTATTTCCTATCTGTAAGTGGGAAAAATAATGCCTTCCCTACCTTACTTTCACAGTTGTTGGGTAGATGTAACTTAGGGCCATGGAAGGGCCCTAACTCTAAATTAGAACATCCAAGTTCCGTTCCTGATTCTATCACTGATGCCTTTCATAACCTTAAACACAACACTTTTCTGATCTTTTCCTCATTTGGCTTACTTCTAAATGAAAGGCTAAGTCACAGGTGTCTTATTGATGTTAGTACTTTCTAGTTAATTTGATTCTAAAGTAATTTCAAACTTACAGAAATAATGTGAATAGCAAAAATAATTCTCTTATATGCTTTATGCAGATTCGCCATTTTTAAACATTTTGTCACAATTGTTTTATCATTCTTCCTTGCATATATATATATACACACATTATGATATGTATATATGATTTACATGAAAATATATATTTGACAATATTACATATATCATTTCCATTTATACTTCATTATGTATTTCCTAAGGTATAAAACTTACACTAACTTCACTAAAATATTCAGGTTTTTAATATTTTAACTATAAGCAACACGTGAATTATACTGTGAAATCTAAAGCACTACTAAAATTATAAATTGTTTTTCTTAAGAAACTAGCCCAAAAATATTTTATAAAAGAGCTGGCTATTTTTCAAATAAAAGTTTGAACCTATATTTTTATAGATTTGGAAACATTGTACCTGGAATATTCCTAGAAGAAAATGTAATGATTTCCAATTCTAATTTGTACAGGTAATAGAAATATATGTACAATTTCTGGCAGTCTAAAAATAATTTATACTACTCATAGGGAACATATTTCATGTATCACATCATTTGAGTCAGGTTTAATTAATCAAATATAATAGTACTTTAATCACATAGGTAGACTATTAAAATAAACAATGGTCAGTCCTGAGAATGCATTTTTTTCTACTCTAAATGTTTAATGTTTTATGCATAGTCACTTTAGTACATCAAATGTGTAGAGTATATTTAATACAGCATTCTTTTCAATAGAATATTGTCAATTGCAAAGCATGTTTAAGTCAGCTAATGGAGAGATCTGCGCATGCTACTCCTTCCCACACACCAGCCAGAAAACATGTAGCCATGTTTGAGATGACAGGAGAATACTTATTTGAATTTAAATCATGTTTAAGGCAGAGCTACATTAAGCAATGGCTCCATAACTAATGAATTTCTTTGGAGAAATTGCTATATATTATACCATCATACTCCAATTTTTAAAAAAACATGTCTAGCAAATTCATTTGAAAGAAAACAATAACTGAATTAGCTCTTAGGACAGACCCACTCCAATGGAGAAAGAAAATACACCTACTACCTCTTCACTGCTTCCAGGATGCCAAATTTTGATGTCAACTATTGTTTTCTTTCTGTTACCATAGTGAATGATAGAATGGATTGCTAAAGACCCTTGGAGAAAGGTTTCTTTCTTTTTAAAACATTTTTTTTTTTCTGAAGAACAATGCTATGTGCACAATGTAGTACTTTGCAGTCTTTAGGATTTTGATCATTATAATTTCCTGAAGCATACATACAAAGCTCTTTATCAAATACTTTTTCAAAGCTCTCTGGTAATTATATACTAGCTGATTTTATATTTTATTTAAAAATGCATTTCACAAGTTTTATTCCAAACTACACAACCATGTCAGTTTTTGTTCATCCCTCAAGCTCCATCCCAATGCCCCATCTCCCACGGAGTCACCTCTGTTTTGAAAAATAATGCTTGAACATTTCAGCAACCACAAAACTTTATCTGCCCTTCTAATACGGCTGCAATTACTTTCTATATGATGGTATGTTAATTTGTGTGCAATCTTCATCTCTTCTTTCACAAAGGTTTCTTGTCTTATTAATATTTGAATTATCCACAAGTTTTTAAAAAGTCTGTATTCATAAATATAAAAGTAACTCCTCTGAAATTTCAAAATATAAAAATCTTTGCATACATTTTTAACTTATAAATATATCATATTTTCTTCCACATTTTTCTCCTAAACAAAATTGTAAAAATTTAAATAACATATTAAGACACTCTTTAATACAACTTTCCATTTCTGAGAATTTCCCCATTATAGTTTATGGTAAAATCATAAAGGATATACAAAATGGGAATTTAACAAATGAAAATTATTATTTTCGATCTTCCCAACTCAGACACCAATATATTTTATTAACAGTATATTAATACTTGCTATATCTCATTAAATTATACTTTTAATTTGTGTAAACAGGGCCCAAAATAATTTACTTCTCAACTGCATAAATAAAGCAAAACTATTAGCATAAATAAAATAAAGCATGGTGTATCTGGCATTACAAATGACAATGACCTGTTGAGTGATTTGATGCTGTGCTAAACTCTGGAGTCATGGAAATATTAAAGCTCATAGAAACAATGCAGTCAGAGTTCTGAGAGATCTTACAGTTGACTGGTGCTCAGATGTTTGATAAAATGCAGTAGAAATAGTACAAATTATTTATAAGCAAGAACACATATATTAGAAACAAAGGTTTCTTTTTTTTTTTTTTTTTTTTTTTTTTTTTGAGACAGAGCCCTGCTCTGTCACCCAGGCTGGAGTGCTGTGGCACAATCTTGGCTCACTGCAACCTCCACCTCCCAGGTTCAAGCGATTCTCCTGCCTCAGCCTCCTGAGTAGCTGGGGTTACAGGTGCCCGCCACCACGCCCAGCTAATTTTTGTATTTTTAGTAGAGGTGGGGTTTCTTTCTTTTTTTTTTTTTTTTTTTTGAGACGGCGTCTCGCTCTGTCACCCAGGCTGGAGTGTAGTGGCGCGCGATCTCGGCTCAGTGCAAGCTGGAGGCGGGATTTTACCATGTTGGCCAGGCTGGTCTTGAACTCTTGACCTCAGGTGATCCGCCTGCCTCAGCCTCCCTAAGTGCTGGGATTACAGTCGTGAGCCACCGCGCCGGGTCTGAAGTGTTTTTGTTTGTTTGTTTTTTTCTTTGTTTTTTTTAAGGGAGCCAGGTTTGTTTTGGGGAATACATATTCTGTATGCCTTCTATATTCTTTAAAAATATTCTTTACCCAGAAATTTTCTAGTTCAGCCTGAGTTTCTCAAGAATTGGAGAACATTTTTGAGTTTATAATATTACCATTCCTGGTCAGAAAAAGAGAAATATATACTATAATAACAGTCAAGATAATATATAACAACTTTCCTGTAAGATTTTCCAAGTTCCTTAATATGACATTGCCTGAAAAAAGTATAATGCTAGCTAGGTGTGTGTTTAACATTTAGAATGTTGTGCACTCCAAATAGATACGAATCCACAGCAACTGCGGTGAAAATTGAGTATGTTACCTTAATAGAAATTTGTCTCAAAGAAAAAAAATCGTATTTCAATTTATTAAATACCTTAACAGACCATTGTTTGGTAAACAGAATTGTGTATAAATAATCATCCATCAAATATGAAAGCATAGTGTTGACAGAGAAAATGTACTTCATTTTAGCCTGTCTGTAAGTTCTCCTTTCTTGAGAAATGAGAATTTCTTTATAACAATTATAAGAAAAATATGGATTTCACTACCAGAATTTCACTATAAGGTTGAATGACGAGCAAGTATTAATTATGTGTGTGCATGTATACGAGAGAAAGAGTGAAAGACTGAGAAATGAATGAAGAGTAAGTGTCTTTTCTAATAAAACAGGAACGTAAGTAATGTCAATATGTTGGGCAATATTTGGGGCAGGAAGAGACAGAGTGGAAGACTGTCGTGACAGGGTACAATGACATTAGTGACAGTATCAGCTGTTGTAAGCTTGAATACGGTTCTGATAATGGAGATGCAAATTGTGCCAGTCCAGAAAAAATCCAAGATAGATACGTAACGTTTTACCAGCAAAGTGGAGAATTTGTCAGCTTCTGCACATCTGTGAAAAGATTTTCTGAGTCATCAACTATACTTTGTCATAAACTTGTGCATGTCAAGCAGAGAGATGAAAAGTTCAGGGGAGCTCTCATCTCTACCATGAAGTTCACCTCTTCCTTAATTTCACTGGCAAGCATTGTAACTCTAAAATCTTGTCCTTATAAATTATTTATAATTACATATGTAATTTAGAAAAATCCGTAGATGGCACTTTAATGCCTCTGAATAGCTTACCAAATGCATAACTTCATTTGGTAGATATTCTTTCAGAATCTTTATGTAATAGAACTTTAATTTTTATTTTAAAACAAACGTGTATTTATGGCCTGATAGAATTCCCTATTTTCTATATAATAAAGAAGATACTAACAGAGGTATTGGTATCAGATAACATGTAGACAACATAACCTGAAAATGCTCGTGGCAGAAACTTAGAGGAACTCCAATAGTCTCCCTTCCTCCCTAGAACTAGAACCCTAATTTTAGTATGCTCGCTGCTTAAATGCTACAATTCTCAGGAAGCTTCCAGGAAGTGTAGCCATATACCTAACATCTGACATATAAAGCGAGAAAGAATAATATATGCAACTTTGAGGATGTATCTTTGAAAAGAAGGAAATGCCTTCTTTCTTCTCTACCTCCAATCTGCTCTGGAAAAATGAATATGTTAACTTTAGTCCAATTTGGAAATTGTGTTAACTGGTGGAGGGTCTTGACTGCAAATTGTCCAGGTTCTTGGCATTTTGAACAAAGAATTGGACAGAATGCACAGCAAAGCAATGAAAGAATGAAGCAATGAAAGCAAAGGTTTATTGAAGATCAAAGTACACTCCACAGGGTGGGAAACCTCTTGAGGGTATATAAACCCCAGAAAATTCTGTCACCAGGTTCCTTGAACAGCAACAGATTCACACACAGATGGGGAAGTTAATATACAGAAATTCCATAAACTCTGCGGCCAGTTTTCCTCAGTTCTGATACCTTGCATAACCATAGTATAAAATCACAATCAGGAAACTGGAATTTTGAGTCTTTCTTACAAACTTATTTAATGAAATAGTATTTATTTAGAATGTGCAACATTTGGATCTCTGTTTTAAACTTAAGGCAAATGTATGTCCTAGCTGTTCCACTTTATGGTACAATTTACTTAGAAATACTAGATTCAGTATTTTTAAGTCCTTTAAAAATTGTAAATGCTCTCACATAAAAGATTACCAGAGATTAAAAGCAAAGAGGAGACAAAAAATCCTAGTTACAACTAGAGTGCTTAGCTCTCAAACTGAAGCAAACCGGACAGATCTGGGGTGGAGGTGGAAAGGTTCCAGTCTTCTCATTGATGAAAGTGGGTTTTAGAGCAATGTGGGAGCTGAAGATGTAGCCTACGGTCCTCGAAAACTGGAGAGCAGCTCTACCAAAGTGAAAGAGTGGATTAAAACAAAATTAACTAATGCAGGATGGATGGTCAGGACAGAAAAGAAATGCTTCCAAGCAAATTCACAATCAACTGCCCGGCCTACCCACAGTCTGGGGTTCACATTTGTATTATTTGGATCCATCAGGATGCCTTGAGCCATAAAGAATTAACATAAAAAGATTGGTCCAGGCTAGTGATACTCCTCAGGCTTCTTGAATAGTTACATATATGCTCTTTGAAAATGAACATATCTTCAAGTCAGGATCCACAATTCTCGAGGAAGACCTCGCAATCCAAGAGTACAAAGTGCCCACGAGCAAGTGTAGACAGAAACAAACAAACAAAGCAAGATTACATTCTATATTTAATTTCCAAGGGCTGCTGTAACAAATTACCATTAAAGTTGTGGTTTAAACCAACAGAAATTTATTCTCTTACAGCTCTGGAGACCACAGTTTGAAGGTGTAGCCAGGACAGTGCTCCCTTCAGAGGCTCCACGGAGATTCTGTTCCTTGCGTTTTTCAGCTTTGAAAACTGTCAGTATTCCTTGGCTTTTGGCTGCAACACTCCAATCTCTGCCTCCCTCATCTACTCCTCTGTTAGTCTGTCTTCTGTGTGTCTTTTGTAAGGACACTAGTCATTGAGTTTAGGGCCTACCCGGATAATCTAGAATGATCCCCTCATCCCAAGATTTTTAATTTAATTATATTTGCACAGACCCTTTCTCCAATAAAATTAATATTTGCAGGCTCTGGAGATTAGAATGGTGCATGCAAAAAAAGTTATATCCACATTCTAATCTCCACTCTCTAAAGAATTTCAGATAATAGAGCCAGCAAGGAGTCATTATATGTTTATTTAAAATAATTGCCTTCCTTATTAAAAGAGGCAATAATATGATACTGTAGAAAAATGCTGGCCAGTTTTGCGAAAGCCCAGAACAGAACTTCAAATTATAAATAATGTAGGCATTAACATAAAATGAATAAATAGGTGAATTGCACAGCAAATTATGGCATTGCTAAGATTGTTAGTTACCTGAATTTTATATATATATATATATATATATATATATACAGAGATTGAAATGTTAAGAGATATAAAGGACTTAAATAAGTTTTATACATATATTTAATAGAAGTTTCAGAAAAAGATAACTGAGTTACTGACAGGTAATACACATGCAAACATAAACTAAAAAATATAATTCAGTGTAAATTTTCAAGAATTATTGAAGTATATAAATCCTTACATTCAGGAATTATAATAAGTATTAAGTAGAATGAATAAATACTAATTTACACTTAAGTAATATACAATGAAACTGCAGCACACCAAACACAGAAAGAAGATACTAAGTGTAACCAGAGACCAATTTTATCTATAAATGAAGAACAATAAGTTGAAAGCAAACTTCTCAATAGAAATTACAAAAAAGAATCCAATAGAATAATTCTATACATGCTGAGGATTGATCTTTTGCAACATTTATTCTTAACCTCCTTCCTTCATTGGGACTCAAATTATAAGATATCTCAGACTCTCTTGCAGAGTTACGGTTGTATTTTAGATTTCACCAGTTTAAATGGACACACAGCAGTCTTGTATTTAGAATCTCATTCAATGAAGTCAAAGGTGTCAGAAAGAGAAGCACCACTCTCCTTGTTCCAACAGCATAGCTTGAGTCAACAATTCCAGTGGCAGTTTCCTGATCCTTGCATGTAGCTAAGGTACCCCAGTCCTGGAAGCAAAAGTTGAGAAAGCAATCTCCTGCTTCCAGCAAAGGTAAAATTTTTCTTGATAGATTAGTTCTGAAGTGCTATTCTAGGAATTGTTTTGAAGGCCCAGCCTGGAGCTTGCTCTTCTAGGATGTCTAATACTTTTATAAATGCGTATTTCCCTATGTCACATTTTCTTCTGCTGAAAGTTGCTGGAGGGTTTTGTTATCTGAAATCAAGTCTTTATTGATAGAGTACTTGGTACCACCAGTGATTGTAGGCAATGGGAAAGTGATTAGTTCTCTGATATGGTTGGTTTAAGCGAGAGAAATATCTTATTTTCCCCACTATATAATGGCAGATTAATAATTCATGGTGTTCAGTGTTAAGAACTTTACCAAAATTTTCATCTGTAAGTGTATAACTTTGGAAAATTAAATGGTAGCTTGAGAGACTATGAAACAGGCTTTTTCTAATAATACTGAATAACAAAGAATAAAGCAATAGAAGCAGGGATTTAAACTCTTGGCTTCACAATCAGAAAATCGCGAAATGTCTATGATCCGTCTAAATTATTTTCTTGTATTAGCTGCAGGGCTATTTTAGTCAAAGATCAGACAAAATCATACCTTTGGAGATGCCAAATTGCAAAACACATTATATCCACAGACTCACTACGTCACTTATGTGAAAGCTAATTATGAAAAAATAATATCCCCAAAGGCAGAATTTTTTATTCGAATAATTTTATAAGTGCAAGCATTCTAAATGCTCAAACCTCAAAAAGACTATTATAGCAATCTGCTTTATTGGATAACTGAAATGACCTCACAGGTCAACTTGGAATAAAATACCAATTACCTTCTTGCTTTATTACTACTATCTAGTTTTTTCCCCAACCATATTTAGTAACAGATCCCAGGATGCCACAGAGGCCAGTTACAATGGCAAACCAAGGAAAAGAAGATTTCCATGCCAAAATAGCTACAAGGTGATTGCATTTTTGTTTAAACACTTTTTGCGCCTGCTCCCATGGAAAATTAGCACATCTGTACCCCCACTGATGTAAGGCTTGGCCATGTGGCTTGATTTGGCAAATGGAATGTGAACAGAATTGATGTTTGCAACTTCCAAGAAGAAGCTCAAGAGCCGGTGTGTGGTCTATCACCATGTTTCTCTTTCCCTGCCACAAAACCAACAATTTCCAGAAAGGTCCTACTCCTTTAGCTGGGCCCTAGGATAAAGACAACATAGAGCAAAACAAACTGCAGCCATCTCAGAAATGAGACATAACATGGAAAAAATATATATAAATATGTATATATGAATGTGTATGTGTATATACATATCAAACATATATATTTTATAGCCACAGAATAATTTAGCATAAGTTTAAGCTAATTAAAATATATATTTATATCAGCAAAACTTGATCACGGTAAGAATATGATTTTAAATGAGGTTTCATTGATTGATATAGTTAATCTTCTCTATCTCCTAACTCAAACATATGAGAGTCTACCTAATTATTTATTAATTAATAATTTATTAATTATTCACTGAACTCATTGGTGATTTACGCTGAAAAAGGTTATGGTAGAAATTCCATCATATATATATATATGTCTTTATATATATATAAAGTCTTTATATATGTATATAAAGACTCAGAGACATATGGATATTAAAGCAGATTTTTCTTGTACCATCTGCTAGCTCAGTTCATAACCACGACTCACAAGGTGACCCAGAAGACCTCTTTTCGGAAGATAGCACAAGCATCATTGAAAAAAAAAATTGTAGTGACTGCAGATGAAAGTGAGAAATGCTGTAACTGAAATAACTTCTCTTATTTCGTTATGGATGCCGACATCTGAGGATGGCAGTGTCCTTGTAGCTATAGTTAAGTGCCAGAGGAAGCATAGGCATGATTAAAGTATTAGGTAACATAGCTGGAGTAGAAGTTGAGTAATTCGACCCACTGAGATCTTTGATAGTGGCTCACTACTTATGGAATTCTTAAACTAAAATCAATAGGAAGGTTATTAACCTACCTCACCTGTTTAACAAACACATCTTGATGAACAGAGAACTACCTTGATTAACCATGATATTTATTAATAGGATGACCATATTGTTTATTATCCAAATTAAAATATATTTGAAATTGAAAGCTGGAATACCAGGCATGAAACAGAGCAAGCATTTTAATTCTATGATCCTGTGAAACGTCTAGACGAGATTACAGGCACTCTACAGTCTTATATGGCTGTAACTCTACAGTCTTATATGATTATATCAAAAGCCAGTTGGGTATTGATGTTTATTGTCCTTTTTTGTCCATAAAATACAGATTTTGGTCAAATTTTATAGTTAACCCTGCATAATAGAACACAGTAATTTAAAACATTAACCAAAAATAGAAAACACTGTATCTCCATTTAAAGTGTTTCTGTATGTGAAAAACAACTAACTTTAGGGTTGAAAACATCAACCATTTTTAATTGCAAGGATCACACTGGTTATTTGTTCACTTATATTTGAAAATCTTAATTCAGGAAGGAAGATAACATAAATGAGTTCCAAAATTATCTCAGGAGGTATCATAATATGTGTAATAATATCCTACAATAAAATTATTTTTAATGATTTACATTTTAAAAAACTAAATATGTTCTCCTTACAGGAAAGGAGTAAAATAGAATAGCTGATGTATTATTCCTGAAATATGAAGAATTAGATCTTAAACCTTCAGAATTCTATACATCTGTGTGTTACTGAACACAAACTCAGAAGTACAAACTTTTTAAGTTCTACTTTTGAATGTTCTACTGTGTCCTTCAAATGTATATACAGCTATTTCAGAGAGATGTTGGGGATGAATTACCAAAAAATATAGAGTGAATTACAAGTAGTCCCGTGGAGTCCCCCTTGTTTTGCTCTTCTTTTCTTTTGATCTCCAATAACCATTTCTTAGGGAAAATAAGCTTGCTCCCAATGAGCTTTTCTAAGTCTTTTGATCACTTTATTTCATAACTCCCACCCCTTTTCTGTCACATTTCCAAGTTCTGGCCTTGACATGTTCATTTTCCAGGATATAGCACTGACTGATAACATTATCATTATGATCAGGGCTAGCTTTGCAGAAAGTAGCATGACTGAAACACTAGAAGACTCTCCAATCCCCCACATCATTATTCTTCATGCTTAAAGTTCAACATGTCATTTCATTTAATAATTGCCTTTTCAGATTATCTTTTGAAATGCAAATTGTCTTAGAAAAAAATGAATATGCAAAAACCATGGTGTAAATAAATTTATCAGTCATTTTCTGTAGGTGAATAGAGAGAACTATTTAGTGTTAAGAAAGAAATTAAAAGAGACAAGAACCTAAAGTAGAGGCTGGAACACCAAAGATAATTATATTATTCCTTAGCGCCAGATGGGCTGATTATTATTTTTGATTGAGAACACACTGATCATAGCCATTCTAATTCTACTAAAAACTACCCTTTGATGACTGCTAATAATGAAAGTAATTTTTTTTACTTTCTCACATATATTCTCCTTTAGTATTGTATTATTATACAATAATACAATTATTATAATAATTGTGTTATTACTTACAGCCAAATAGATTACTGTTTTTGATTGAGAACACACTGATCATAGACATACCAATTTTATTAAAAACTACCCTTTGATAACTGTTAATAATGAAAGTAAATTTTTTTGCTTTCTCACATATATTCTCCTTCAGTGCAGTATTGCTAATAATCAGTGGCTAAATGTTAAAAAGACACCCTAATAGATCTGCATCCACTCATGAAAGACAGAAATGAGCACTCAAATACTATGACACTGTGACGTGTGTATACATGGTCTTGGCACTGCTGTAGTCTTAAATGGCTAACTGGGTATTGATGTTAGGTGCTCCACATGCTGTAGAAAATAGCCTGGCAGTGAGTGCTTTGGAAGGTCAAAGATATGGGGGAGAGGACAGATATTTCTTTCTTGAGAACCTCTAAATGGAATAGCAGTAGGAATTCCAAAGCAGAATGCTAAAAACACATATTACCCTCACCTTCTTTTTTGAAATTTACTCAAAACAAGGTGAACCAAAATCAGAAATTCAGCACAAACTCTACCCATAATTAAGCCAGAAGAGAGCTGTTGGCTCTAATCAAAATGTATCAAGATAGAAAATGGATGTAATACATATAAACGACATATCAAAGAGAAGAAAATTCAAATTAAGAGTAATGAGTCATGGTAGAGAAAAGTATCTTCAAGAAGCAAATGTATTGATTAGTTCTGCAGACACTCAAAAGGCTCAAGAATTCACATAACTGGTCAACATAAGAGTGAGAAGAAGGAAGAGGACTGAAAATAGGGAACTTTTCAAAAGTATTTATAAAGAGAGGTGAGACCCCAAGACTTTACATTAACCCATCTTTTCTCACTACCCAGGGAAGGAAAGGTTTATCCTCTGTGGTGTCCTTTTTAACTCAGATTATGTCATCTTCTGGTCAAAGCACTCCAATAATTTTAACTCAGATTATGTCATCTTCTGGTCAAAGCACTCCTTCACATTTTTCATGTTCTATTTCTGTTTCAGAAAAACATAACTAAAATGTTATACTTTCTCTAAGGGTCTTTGATATACTTAATTTTTAAATAGGAGTAATTAAATTTAAAATTAATTTTTCCCACTTGAGTGAGAAGATTGCAGACTACTGACCAGTAGCTTTAATGACTGTCTGCATTCAAATCTACACTCAATATTTATGTGTCATTGACAAGTAAGTTACTTAACCTCTTTGTTCATCAGTTTCCTCATCTATAAAATGCTGGTGATAATAGCACAATTGACCTTTGAACAGTGTAGGGGCTATGGACCCCCTTTGCAGTCAAAAATCTGTGTGTTACTTGTCATTCACCCAAAACCTAACTACAAATGGCTTACTGTTGCCTTAAGACCTTACTGATAACATAAACAGTCAACTGGCACATATTTTGCCTGTTTTATGCATTGCATACTGTATTCTTACAAAAAGTATGCTAGAGAAAAGAAAATGTTATAAAGAAAATTATTAAAGGAAGAGAAAATATATTTATTATTCGTTAAGTGGAAGTAGATCATCATAAAGACCTTTATCCTCATAATCTTCACATTGAGTAGCTGAGGAGGAAGGGGAGGAGGGGCTGGTTTTGCCGTCTCAGGGGTGGCAGAGATAGAAGAAAAACTGCGTGTAAGTGGACCCACACAGTTCAAAACCATATTGTTCAAGGGACAACTATATGTTGACTACATATCATGAAATTGTTTTGAAGATTAAATCTGTAAAAATTTACAAATTTAGCCTGGAATATAGAGTGCTATATTGGAGTTTCCTATTCTGTTATCTAAGTTCTGTTATGATGACCACCTCCTAAAATCTGACAGTGAGAACTAGAAACATATAAAGATGTTTTAAATAATTATTATTATGAGAATAAATTGACACAAAATTAGACACTGCTAGTTACTCATCTACTATCAATTATCTGCATCTTGTCACTGATATATTCTAATTTAATCTAGTGCAACAAAATAACTGAATGAAAGATTACATTTCCCAGTCTTTGCTTGCAATGAGATACAAGCAGAAGCCATCAGGTAGGAGTATCTAGGGAACCTATTGAAAGTGAGAGATTTGCCCTTTTAGTTTTTCCTACTTCCTCATTCTTCCTTCCTGGAATACAGATGTATTATCTGGAGCTACAGTTGTCTTCTTGTACGATAAGGTGACCACAAGCATAGAAAACATCCTAAGGAAGGCAGAAAGGAAAGATTTTAAAAGACAGGATTCCTTAATGTCAGTAAAACAGCCATACCAATTCTGGAATTCTTTTATGCACAATTTCTGTGAGACAAAATTAAGATTCAGTCATTTTAAAGCCTCTTTAATTTGAGTTTTGTATTATGTGCTGCTGAAGCCAATTCTAACTTATATAGATGCCTATAGTGATTCCATTTGACCCAAATAAGAATATTTGTACTATTTTTACTCAATTAAAAATACAAAATTAAGCCTTTAAAATAATATAGATTCAGAATTAACCACAGACTCTGCAATGAGAAACATTTTTCAGTTAGTTTATTCTTTCCATAAGAAGTTTCTCCCTGTTTGTTTTATGATTATATCTCCTCTGTGTCATGAAACAGAGTGCCTTTTGTTTATTTCTTGTAAAGCAGATACAAAATTTGAGTGTTCTTTTTACTGTTGGTTTTTTTTTTTTTTTTTTTTCTTTTTTTTTTTTTTGTTTTTTTTTTTTTGTTTTTTTTTTTTTGAGACGGAGTCTCGCTCTGTCACCCAGGCTGGAGTGCAGTGGCGCGATCTCGGCTCACTGCAAGCTCCGCCTCCCGGGTTCACGCCATTCTCCTGCCTCAGCCTCTCCAAGTAGCTGGGACTACAGGCGCCCGCCACCACGCCCGGCTAATTTTTTATATTTTTAGTAGAGACGGGGTTTCACCGTGTTCTCGATCTCCTGACCTGGTGATCCGCCCGCCTCGGCCTCCCAAAGTGCTAGGATTACAAGCGTGAGCCACCGCGCCCGGCCTTTACTGTTGGTTTTTCCAGCATTACAAACCCCAAGCTTTTGATCAAATTTTTGTTAGCCTTTTATGTCTCAGGACACTGTGCAGTAATGAATAGTGAACCATTACGATGCTCATAATGTTCACAGTCAATAAAAGGACCACGTTATGTGCATTTGTTGGCAAAGCATACATATGTGAGTTTTAGGACTAGAGGAGAGTAAGCGAAAGTAGCTTTTTTTGTTGTTTAACTTAATTTCAAAGACTTCTTTTCCAAGTCTCATTGAAGTCTTGGGTGTTTAAAAAAACTATAAAGACCCTCCTGGCTTCCAGTGACTTGATTTTGTCATCCTTGTACCACATAGAGAACCACAATATAGTTCCTTGAATACTTGACATTTTTTACATAGACTTACGTAGGTTAGAAGACACTTTTTACTCTGTCTGCTTGCATAGCCCACTGCTGTTCTAGACACTATGATATGACAGAGACACAGGGATGATGAGGAGTGGTTGGAGGGGCCATTACAAAGAGGAGCAGAATACAGTAAATTGCTACTGTAAATTTACTATCTATACCTCTAATATGTAGCTTTACTAAGTATACCTCTAATCATCACTTTATGAGACATTAGCAACTTTTATATTTCCAAACCAGCCATCAACACCAAGGGATCTGAACTTAACCGAACTTGTTTGGGTTCCTTCGTCATGTCTACAAGAATAACAAAACCACATAGCCCCGACACATTCATCAGGATAAAGGAGAATGGCGGTGAATGTGATTATCACCAGGTATCTCTCTTAAAGAAAGAGGGAAATCCAGAATTACTTGCTTCCGAAATACAGAAAATACTCCCAATTTTTAGATGTCTATTTATCATTTTCACTGAAAAAATATTTTCCCAAGATGAAATAATAAAGAAGAAAGAAAGCAGGCCATAGCATCTTTAAATGTAAGTTATCTCAAGCCACTTTTATTTTTCAGTCTGTCCCAGCTTCATTTTGCAAGTTTTATTCTCCTTTGGAGAATGGAAAAAAAGAAATCAGGTCACCATCAAGCTTTTATTCTTTGGATTAGAAAAGGCAATGAAGGCTGCATGAGCAGCAGTATCAGTAGCAAGGACATTCCAAGGTCACAGCTGTCCCAGATGCACGTAAGGAAATTCCTAGGCTTCAGTTTGTGATATTCAGGGTGTAAAATTTCACAATACCCCAAATTGCTATTTTGTAATAACAACCTTAAATTATAGTTATTGTCTTAGAGCATTTGGGCAGCTGTAACAAAGTACTATAGACTGGGTGGCTTATAAATAACAGAAATGTATTTCTTACAGTTCAGGAGACTGGGAAGTCCAAGATCAAAGTGCCAGCAGATTCTGTGTCTGGTGAGCACCTGATTTCTGATAGAGAACTGTCTTATTACTCTAACCTCACATAGCAGAAGGAGTAAGGGGTTTCTCTGGGTCCTCTTTTATAAATGCACAAATTATATTCATGTGGGCGAGTCCTAATGCCTTAATCACTTCCCAGAGGCCCTACATCCTAATACTATCATCTTGGCAGTGAGAGTATCAACATATGAATTTGAGGAGGAAATCAACATTAAAATCATAGCAATTATATATTTATTATTAAGTAAGTTATCAAACACTTCTACATGTTCACCTAGATATAAACCCTTTGAAGAGAATGGTAAAAATGTTCTCAATGATCCTGGCCCAGTGGCTCCGTGGTTATACATGGTAAATAAGTACCTTACTATCTCTTCCCCTAAGAGGGCTATTGAAATGCACAAAGCATGCAGAATGGGTAAAATGGTTGGTTTGTGAATCATAAATCTTTTGAACTCCTGTGCCTAGATTGCCATATTAAGCAATTTTTCAAAAAAGGATTTCCATTTAAATTTGAACTTTAAATGAACAATATTTTTTTTTCAGTCTAAGTATGCCCCATGCAATATTTGGAACATACTAAAAAAAGTACTTCTTGTTATCTAAAATTCAAATTTACCTAGGTGGGCATCCTGTATTTTATCTGGCAAGCCTACTCCCACCTCATAATGGTACATTTGAAACATTCTTTTGTATACTGAATAAGATAGATTCAGTCACTGAAGAGTAGACATGTATCTTGTTTCATGTGACACAGTTTAAACAAGTATGTTTTAAATAGTGTGATATAAAATATATTGTGAAGTTCAATTTCCGTTCCATCTAGTTTACATGATTTTTTCTTTCTCTTTAGCTGTCCACATTAAGTCCATAAAACACCAGCTTATGGAATCTCAGAAACTCATGTAGAAGTGGTTTTTTTTGTGTCTTATCAAAGAAAGATACTCCTTTGCTTTGGAGATGGACTTCCAATCATGTTCTAAAACTAGATTATGAGACCTTTGATTGAAGCATGCCATGAGGTTCTGCGATTATTTTGCCTACCCTCAAGACTTAAAGAAAATCAAATTCGACATTCCTGAGGCGGCACAACAAATATTTTCTGTATATTGTCATCTTTCTTGTCAGTTAAAATGGAAAATATAGACATTCTTCATTCATTCACAATATAGTGGTTAACATTATAAACCCTATAATTAGGCAGCCTGTTTTTGTTTTTTATTCTAGCTTCATTGTGCCACAATCCTTATATTCTCGTGCTCCATTATATCATAAACTTCACGATGTTTAGAGTTTTAAGAATTTGTAAAAAAAAAAAAGTATATATATGTATATATATATATAACTTAATATTTTAGTATCAGCAGAAAAAAATATCCAGGTAGATAAAAACTAACTAACCTCTTTAAATTCCTAAATATTTAATGATTAAGTACTTAAATAATTGGGATAAATTATTTAAATATGTTGTATGTTTCCACAACTTATAATAATAAGTAGAACATAGCATATGCTTTTTGAAACTCTGGAGCATTTATTGGAATGCCGAGTGTTCTCAAGCACAGATGAAGCAAAGCTCTAGGGAAACATTGCCCAGAAGGATTTTTTTCAGGGGCAGAAATCTTCTGTGTCTATGCTGTCCAATACATGGCTACTAAGCACTTGAAATGCAGCATTTTAGATTTAATTCTAATTAATTTAAATTTAAATATTTGCATGATGCTTGTGGCTACTCTATTAGACAGTACAGATCTAGAGAGTTGAGTTGTGAGGGTTTTAAGATCAAATGACTAATTTCTTTAGTTTTTTTTTTTTTTTTTTCTAATTCTGTCTCTTCAAGAAAGTTCCATATAGTTAGTTGGTAGTACTTGTCTTTGGTGAACTTCCTAAGTGCTTTCTATTTTTTGTTTCTAATGAGCTCAGAATAATTGTAAAAATACACTTTTTAGAAATACACTCATATTAAGAGCAGTCAATTTGAATGAAAACACAATTCTTTCTTAAGAGGAAGGAGTATGTGCTATTGTATAAAGGTGCCTCAGTAAAAAGACATTAAAAATAAAGGTCTATGTTAGTTGTGAAAGTTTTTTTTTTTTGTTGGTCCCCAGCAAGTACCATAAAGTTGACTTATTGGCTAAAAGCTCTCTAAATTAAGGAGTATGCTGTATTTATAAGAATCTTTCACATTTTATTATAATTTTAAATTTAATTGTAGTTGATATTAAAAATGCAGAAAGTTAGATAGTTGTTTGTTATCAATGCTATTAAATATATTGGAGAAATCCAAGAAAATAAGGAAGGTCTGAGATAGACCAGTTCTTGTCATCAGGAATCTAATTAAGGGATGTTAATCCTGTGGTCTTGAGAAACTAGGCTAAGAGAATGATTGTAATTGTATGTGATTATGTAAACCACCAGCAAACCATAAAAAGGTATAGTTAATCAATAGTACTAAATAACCATCACAACTTGTAAAAATGTTATTTTTGGGCCATTAGACAAAAGATACACAGCCTGGTATTTACTAATCCTGTTGACTGAGTGACATAAGTGATCCATTTGAAAATTACTGCTGATTCATTTATATGCATTTGAAAATAAGACATTCAGCAAAATAGAGATAATGAGAATCTTTTACCCTATTATAAAAAAGAAAATGAAAACCTAAACACCCAGGATGCAAAGGATTAACTTTTTTGTTTTTTGGCACTTGTGTCAAAACCTCTAACTCACACCTTCTCCAAATAGCAATTACCATGTCAAAGAAAATGCATAAAACAGGCAGCAAAACAACAACATATCAATCAAAGGTATTGATACAGACAGAGCACATACACAACAAAAAAGAAAAGAAATAGAAAGTCATGGTTTCCAGGCATTGTACCTCAGACAGTGCAGGACTGTAACTCTTGAGAGAAGAAAATCCATAGCACAGGGATAGAAGTATATGGCCGAACCTGGCAATCTCTCTGAGTTGAAGGGACCAAGCTGGGTGTCTAGGGAGATCAATGTGTGTAGAGTTTGCAAGACAGAATAACAGAGTCTGGAAATCTACCAGGAGTCTCCCTCTGATCTTCAACTGAGTACTGGTGAGCACATGCATACGATAAAAATACCTGAGGGCAAGGAAAGAAACAGAGGAAACAAAAGAAACAAAGGAAACATTCCAGGGTTTGTATACAGGACCAGAAATTGTTTATGTTCCTCCATCCACAGTAAAAATCCATGTAATTCAATTTAAGAATTACTCAGAATAAAAGTGTCATAAAATCAACTGTTTTCCAAAACTTTCACTATGTTGCAGAACAAGGCCAAGAATATTTATAGGAAATATCAAACATGCAACAAGTTTACAATGTCTAATATCCAAGTGAGAATTGTCAGGTATGAGACAGCAGGAAAGTGCAACCATAATGAGTAGATGGTCAAAAAGATCCAAACCAAAGTTCTGAGTATGAAAAATAAAATGAGGTGAAAACTGTGTTAGTTGTTCACCACTTTGGAAAACACTGACAATGCAATGCCCTCCAGATGATCCAATCGCTCCATTTGTGTTTACTCAACAGAAAACTCGCACTTAAATTGTCATAGAATATTGATTTTTAATACCCCCAAATTATAAATAACTCAAATGCCCATCAACAGATGAGTGAAAAAACAAATTATAGAATATCCATATGTCTCAGTCAGTTCAGGCTGCTATAACAAAATAGTTGGCTGGGAGGCTTAAACAACATACATTTAATTCTCACAGTTCTGGAGAATGGGAAGTCCAGAATCAAGGTGCCAGTAGCTTTGGAGTCTGGTGACAGTCCTCTTCTTGTTTTGCTGATGGCCTTCTTTGCATTATATCCTCACGTGGCCTCTCTTTGGTGTAAAAGAAAGAGCTCTTGTTTCTCCCTCTTTTAATGAGGGCATTAATACCATCAAGAAAACCTCACCATCACTACCTAATTACCTCCCAAAGGCTTTAAAATGTAAGTTTGGTGATGGGGGACACAAACATTCAATCCATAGCAGCATACAATGGAAACATAGTATTAAACAATAAAAATAAAGGTACTATTGATTATGCTGAATAAAAAAAAAGCCTTACCTGCCTCTGAAAAATTAAAAGAATATATTCTCTATAATCCCAATTATATAAAATTATTTCAAAAGCAGGGAAAACTGTAGTTGAAGAAAGCCTATCTGTGATTGCCTGACGATGGCTAGGTGGGGGAGAGGCAAGAGGGAAAAATTATAAAGGAACATAGGAGAATTTTGGAATTTCTAGGTATGTTTATTATCTTGATAGTAGTGATGGTTTTACATGTATTTACAGACACATACACATACATCAAATCTTACAACTTAATTTTATTAAGGTTATGTTTTAAATTGAGATCAATATAGCTATAAAAACAATAAAAGACTTAAATTACATATAAATATTTGAAAATAGACACATATAGTGCATACTTGGTGCTGGAAATTGTTCATAAAACATATAAGCATTGGGTATTGTGTTTGTAGTAGACAGTCAATACATATTACTCTATTATATGGTCTATGTAATATTTTTATATGAAAATATGTGGCATAGAGCTCAAAGTTTATATCCAAATTACATCTCTAATCACAGTATCCCTCTGGACCTTTTTGGCTTAAACTCAAAAAAGTGAAACAAAAAAGGTTTTACTAAGCCATGAACCCCAACAACAATAACATTTAAACACACACACACACACACACACACAGAAACACAGACACACACAGAAATACACACACACATTAGCTTTTTCGGTAAAATTAGTAGCATTCCTATTTAAAGTTATGCATATGAGTTTCTAGAACTCTTTTTAGTGATACCTAGAAGTTTTTTAAATATAACTTATTAACTTAGTAACAAACAGACTGGCACTTACTGGTGCTCAATAAATATATTTTTAATGAAACAATGAGCAGTTTTTTATCATTTACATGTTTTTAAAGGGCCTGTCTATGAAGATAGCTTCCAATAATGTTTAAGTGATTTCATTATGAATTGGTAGCATTAAAATCACTGCTTTTTATAAAAAAACTATTTCTTTGTATTCACGTGTCCTAATTGATAATGTTAAGTAACACTAATGAAATAATATTAGTAGTGTCTAATATTTAAATTTAAAAATAAAATAATTTTTGAAATATTTTTATAATGAAAATGCTACATATTGTATCTTGTGAGATACAGAGAAAGCAGTATTTAGAGGGAAATATATAGCCTTAAAGCTAATATTAAAAAGGTAGAAAATACTGAAGGGTGATTTAGCATATATTTACTTAAAAACTTTGAAGAACAATACAAAAAAATTAAAATAGAAATAAAAAGATAAGGAATTTAAGAAAAAAACCTTAGAAAAATATTAGAGTACATTTACAAGGCCAAAATTTATTATTTGAAAAATTAATAAAATAGACAACTGCTAATGATAGCAATCAAAGAGAATGAGAAGCAGCACAGTAAATATTAAGATATGAAAAGACTACATAACTACTAGTATACTAGTGCCACTCCCACCAAAAATACTAGAATACTTTGATGCTTTTGTTTTTTTTTTTTTGTTTTTTTTTTGAGACAGTCTCGCTTTGTTTCCCAAGCTGGAGTGCAGTGGCGTGATCTTGGCTCACTGCAAGCTCTGCCTCCCGAGTTCACACCATTCTCCTGCCTCAGCTTTCCTAGTAGCTGGGACTACAGGTGCCCGCCACCACGCCCAGCTCATTTTTGTATTTTTAGTAGAGAGGGGGTTCACTGTGTCAGCCACAATGGTCTCGACCTCCTGACCTCATGATCCACCTGCCTCGGCCTCCCAAAGGGCTGGGATTGATGCTTGGTTTTATGTGTCAACTTGGCTGGACTATGGTGTCCACTTGCTTGGCCAAACACTAGTCTAGATGTTGCAGTGTAGATATTTTGTTGATGTGATTAACATCTACAGTCAAATGACTTCTAAGAATGATGATGATGTGGGTGGGCCACATTCAATCAGCTGAAGGGCTTCAGAGCAAAAACCAAGATTTCTCAGAAAAGAAAGTTTCCTTCATCAAGATTATATTCTAATAATATAACAATCTGTTATTTGAATAATAGAAATCCTGCCTGAATGTCTATCTGTTGGCTTGACCTATGGGTTTGGATTCAAGACTGTGACTCCAACTCCTGCCTGAGTTTCCAGCCACCTGGCCTTCCCTACAGATTTTTGACTTAACACTGTGATTGCATGAGGCTATTTCTTTACCTCTCTCTCTCTGAGGAACCCTAACTAATACAAATATTACAATAATGTAATACCAATACTTTTGAAATATGACAGCAAAATTGACTGAAAATGAAAATTTAAGCCTGCATACTTTTATGTTCATTAAAGAATTAATTTGATTAAAACCTTTACACAAAGAAATTACCAAGTTTATATAGTTCTATAGGTGAATTCTAATTTATCTCAAGAAGTTGATCATTAATTCTATATTGTCCCTTCCAGACAATAGAAAAACAGGAAGCATTACTTGTCAGATGTTATGCTTTATATAAAAACCAGACTACTATGCACCAAGAACAAAAAATTACACCCTAAAACATCACTCCCCCAAGAAATATATACAAAACCTCCTAAAGAGTACCTTAGCAAACTAAATTCAGCAATGGATAAAAAAGATGCATCGAGTTGTTTCTTTCCTAATAGATTCAAGAATGGCTAAACATTGTAAAATCTTACACTGTTATTCATTAAATTATCCGGTTAAGTAAGAAAAAATACAAATATTTCAATAGAATTAGTAAAAAACTTAATAAAATTCAATGCCAACTTATGGTTTTAAATTAGAAAGGAAGGAAAGAAACATACTTTTCCTGAGAAATGAGTAAATACCAACAATTGATAACACATATATAGGCCTACACTATAGAGAATTCTCTTGCCCATGTAAACCAATGCAAATCAAGAATAGCAAATGTCAATCAATTATTTGTAATACATTCATATAGTGGAATACCTACATAGCAATGGAAATAGATAAATGAGGGTTGTATGTATCAATAGAGATGCATGTTAGAACATAGCATTGAATGAAGAAAAGAAATAACAGAAGGTATTAAATTCTATTTTCATACAACTCATCAAAGAGAAAAACTAGCATATGTATCTAAGAGAAAGACTTTCACAAACACACACACAAAGCAAGTTCCTGATAAATACAAATCAAATTAGTGTTTAATTATTCAGTAAGGACAGAGGGATATGGGTTAGGGAAGGAGCACATAGATATATGGCAAGAAATTGATAATGTTCTAGTCATTAAAGCCGGTCGTGTATTGATTGTTCTATTATCAGTCTTCTTTATTACATACCTATCATATATGTAATGTGTATAATATATAATGTGTTTATATATATGTATGTGTATATATGTGTGTATGTGTATTCTGTGAATCATGCTTGCATCATGTCGGCTAGATGGGGGCAAAGGAGCTATATCATCCCTGGAGTCAATCCTATTTTATTGAGTCTTTCACATACTCTTCCCAACTATTTCCCTATTTTCTTGCCTCATCCCCTTTACTTGACATTGTTGCCCAGATGTGTTTTAGTAACTATTTCCTGATTGGAAGAGCAATACAACACATTTCTAAACAGCTTGCATAGTGGAAAAATTAAAATGAAAATCACCCATAATTCTACCACATAGAGAAAATATCACTTATCTCATGTGTGCATGCACCACACATACAGACAAACCCCAAAACAATTAGGAATTTCTGTATGTTCACCTTTATCTACTGCCATAATGTATTATATAATAGGGAAATAAGTAGTATTATATGTAACATTATATATGATATAAGCAGTATAATATGCAACATTAAATATTAATGTGTAATATGTATTATATACTATTATACACTATTCTATATTATAATATTAATATAGAATATATCTTATATATTCTATAATATATTAATATTGACATGTTATAGTAATATAGAAAATATATTCTATACTGTCATCATGTAATTATATAATGTATACAGTTAAATAGTGCATATTTCTTATTTTACTGTGTATTTTTTCAAGTCATTATTTTTCATGGCTGGAGCCTATAGGTAGAATTTTTGTTTTACTCTTCTACCAGGTCATCCTTTCTTTATCCAATGTCCAGTAGTTTTCTCTTGACTTGTATTTCCCAATTATTTCTTTCAATTTACGGGTACTTCTCAGGGCTTTTGAAATCTTCCTGAAATAGCTAAAGTTTCTCATATACCTTATAATAATAATTAATATTATTTGTATTAAGATAAGTTAAAAAATATAATGTGTCCCTTTGATATTGGGGTATTTGAGATTCCTGTAAGGTCAGAGACTCAATTCTTATAAACATTTATTTTGTTAAATAGAGGCTTGGGAACAAATCAACATCCAGTCAACAAAATTATTGTTAGCCCTAGGTATAATCAGAATAAAAATGAAATGTTTAAAAAGAAGCACAATGCATAAAGAAAGATGCTCTTGACTTTTCTGGCTCTTTGAGAGAGAAGTGCTGTCATATTTCCTTCCTGGTCCTAAGCTATGGTTGATACTCCTCTCTGCCCTACTCAAAGCACTCTGTCTGGAATAAACACATGGGACAATAGCACCAATGGCTTCTGACTCCTACCTACAGCACCAGTGCCTTTGTTATATTTGACCTGTCATTTTCTTTCTCTGCCTAGGATGGGAAGGTATGACACTCAATAAAAAAATGCAACAAATTGATGAGTTTTAATAGAAAAGTGAAAAAATATATAATTTTAATTTATTGGAGGCTAGTCATTTTTCCAATATGGTGTCCCTTAGTCAACGTGTGTTTTTTTTTTTTATCTATTTTAGCTCAGCAGAATTGAAAAACTATGGCTAACCTCACAATAACAACAACGATAACAAAAATCTATTGATGCTCCCCATATTTTGAGAACTTTGAATAAGATATGTTGTAAAGAAAGGTAAAGATCAAGAGATGTTTCACTGAAAAAAAATACTCTTATTTGGAATTTAAGTGGAACTTAGCCTCTATGGGCTATTGCAGTGACCTAGAATTTAAAAAAGACATCCAGTTGTAAGACAGTGTTCAAATCATTGTCAAGAATTGTTACTCAACGTTAAGCTCATTTTCTCTGTATTTGACTCTGCATCTGTAGCTCACAGTAACATGAAAAGGTCATTTTATCTGCTCTCTATGGAAAATGGCTAAGGAAATCAAAAAACTTTTGACTCTATCTGTGCCTTTATCTTTGATTTGATGAGAGTTTATATGGCAAATGAATTTATAATAACAAAGAGCAACAGTAGAAAATACTTTTTAAACAATTCATACCAAAATTTGTTTGTATTTGAAACATTATGGACAAAATGCAGAAAGAGTTCCACTGTTGTCCTTTCTTGCTCCACGAAATTCTGAAAGTTTTGTTTTTAATGTATTTGGCCTAGGGATTAATGAAAGCAGCAGAGCTTTCTATTAATGTGGAAGCTTTTGGGTGCTTAGTGTGTATAAGCATCACCAGGGAAGCTTGATAAGCATACTCACACCTGCTTACAAGATATGGGGTAAGACTCTGAGACGTGCATTTTAACCAATGATATAGATGGCCTGTGACTACCCTTTTAAAACACGGTCTTCAGTTGGTCACTCTTAGATTCTCCCTCTGAAACAGTCGTACTATACATTCTTTTAGGAAGTTGTATGTTGATTTTCAAACACTAAGACCCCAGCTACCTTAATACAGGTCTTTTTATACCTAAATATTGTGATTAGCTGAACATTTCAGTTTCCAGTAGGAGCACCATGAAGGTGTAAATTGTGGGAAACCTGCCAACTGGTGAAACCAATAGAGTCTCTTGGGGTGATGGATTAAGTGGACCTGAATTCCAACAAATTTTAAAGGGCAAGCTAATTCCATTTCTATATTTGTGTGGGTGTTTACAACAGCATATTGAAAAACCAGTTCTATGTGATTTAATCGTAAAAACAAATTAGTAATTATCTCCTACTGTTTCTTTAACACTGCTAATAGGAAAGAAGTAGGGATTACAGGTTTTCCACAGCCCAGGAAGTATCATGCCATTTTTTGGCTACTCACAGGTAATAAGAAATTCTATATTCAGTTAGAATTACTAAACATAATATAAATTCAGTAAATAGAATGTCCAGTACCATAAAATAATCAAAACTTTGAAGGTGATGAGGTCAACCTTTCCTCTTCTGCATCTGGGTCCTGCTGAGAGCTGGCTATTTGCAGTGAGAGAAGGCAATGCAGTAGTATTCACTTCTCTCAAATTCTACTTCTTCCCCTCTCCTGAAGCTGGCTAAAAGGAATTTCCACTCTGCTAGAATGGAAGAGAGAGAAGAAGGAGAGGCAGACAGGCATTTAAAAATATTTTATATTACTGGTAAGATTGGAAGATGTCCATTAATTCCCAGAGATAGGCAAATTTTTAAATTTTTAAAGCAGACTCTTTCTTAGGCAGCTTTGTTAGCTCTGTCCTGCTAGACTATCCTGCTATCCCTTCCAACTGCAAGTATATTGATAGGGAAAGCAATTTCTGTTTTCTTTTTCTTCTTTGAGCTCCAGGTTTTCCAAAGCCCATGCTTTCTCACTTTCTTTCTCTCTGTTGGTAGCTCTTCACTCTCCTAGATAATTGTTTGAGCAAGATTTTAAATGACCCCAGGTAGAGATTATTACCACTAGACTGATGCCTAGATTTCATGCAGCTTCACCCTACTGTCAGGGATTCAGGGAGTGTGGGTACTGCCAAGACACAGTTCTCAGATCTGTTGCCACAAGCTACACTAGCCAACACTCTAGTATTTGACAGCCAGTAGAACTCTGCTCAGTAAAAATGTTCAGTGGCTCACTTAGTTACACAAACACCCACACATGTACAACTGCACTATTTACAGAAATAACTTAAGGACAAATAAATGCTTGGCATATGATTTATTTCCTTTTTAAATATAAATAGACTCAATATGCTAATTTTGTGACAAAAATGACTGCCCCCAAAAATCAAATAAAAGGCAGTCCCTTTTCATCTTTTCTATGTATTACTCCTCTCAGAATTTATTGGAAAAATTTGCAATATGTCTTAAGACAACCTTTAAGAGAAATGTAACCTGGTTTCTCATTGCTACTTTTGCTTGCCTTCTTTCAAAAATTATTTATCTAATATGAATTATTTTTGAAATCATTTAGTACCTAATAAGTACAACGTGTCATCTGTGACATTAACATTTCCTTTTTCTTTCATGGTTTTCATCCAGGTTAGTATTATTTTTCTGTCTTTTTCTTTATAAGCTTTTGGAAAAATAAATATGAATTTAATATCTAAGAAAGTTTCAGTATGACTTCCTTAAGTTATAAAGGAAGGAAATGTAAAATATTATGAAATACTATAGTTAAAATTTTGACTTTGTAAAACTCCTGAGAAAATGTAATTTTGATGACAACAAAGGTAATTGTGATAATAACCATGATGACAATTATTGGAATAATAATGATGGTTAGACTAGACTAATAGAACCATCTAATTCAGTGGTCCCCAACCTTTTTGGCACCAGGGACTGGTTTTGTGGAAGACAATTTTTCCACAGACCAGGAGTGGGGATGGTTTCAGGATGAAACTGTTTCACCTCAGATCATCAGGCTTCAGATTCTCATAAGGAACGTGCAATGTAGATCCCTCACGTGTGCAGTTCACAACAGTGTTGGAACTCCTGTGAGAATCCAATGCCACCACTGATCTGACAGGAGGCGAAGCTCTCAGGCAGTAATTCTCACTCACCTGCTGCTCACTTTCTGCTGCGGTGCTGGGTTCCTAAGCGGCCACGGACTCATACCAGGGGTTGGGCACCCCTGCTCTAGTTGATGTTTTCATTAACATGACAGAAAAAATACCAGACAAAAAAGCAAGTGTGTGCATTTTAAAGTGTAGAAAATTGTTACAGAAACTTTGAAAGTGACCTTTATTTGTAATAGCAAATGGACTACCATTGTACTATTTTTGCAAAATATCATTATACAAATGCAAATAAGTACCTTTGGTAGATAGAAAAGTAGTTGATGTGACAGATTCTGGTTATCTAAAACCAAAACACAGAAGGTAATAAAATGGAAATAAACCTTGGTAATTGAGTTCAAGCTTGTTAGAGACCATTATTAAGTCATTCCATAAAAAGCCAAGCACATTCACATTTCTAATTGTCCTTTTAAATTTGAGTATGGAAAGAATGAATACAATGATTATGGGCAGCACAATTGCTAATTATCTTTTAAAATACTATATATAGTTGTAGTTAATTGATATTACAGCATTCATCCAGAATCCAATTCCTCAACTTTGACTCAAGGAAAACACTGGGAGGGGGAAGATATATGAAAAGAAAATACATATTATTTTTCCTATTGTAGCATATTTTTCTGCTTAAAGTTTGCATAATATTCATTGTTTTTTTTTTTTTTTTTAAAAGAAACCCTGGCTGTTACTCAGAAAAATATGGGAACCAAAATATCTTTGCTCAGTAATTTCTTTTGACAAAATTTTTAAAATAAATTTCATAAATGTAAAATAATATGAACAATTCAACTTGTACCGAAACATATAAAGTGAGAATAAAGATTTCCTCTTCACATCTGATGTCATTACTCTCCCTAAAGTCATCTCAAGAAGCAAACCCTAATAATATCTCTCTAGACATCTTTCTATGAATAATTACAAATTAAAGTATAATCAATAAATAAATGAGTAGATGGATAAATGGATAAACAAGTGTATAGGTAGATAGATAAGTAGATATAAATATTGTTTCTAAAACTAAAAATATAATACATATAATTTCTTAAGATTTAGGACAAATCCAATTTTTATCTCCTTGTATCTTCTCACAGTCACCCAACTTCAACCACTTGCTCAATTAAGAACTTCAGCTGAAGCTATTATTGCCTCGTGCCGTGTTACACTAGCTGCCACAGCCTCCAGAATGGTGTTGAGAACCAGGATTTATCTGGCCCTCCGTTATGCCTGAACAATCATTTATGTCCTGACTAGGCACATAGAAGTTCTATCTTCCCATTTAGCCAATAAGAAAGAATGTGGGGATGCCACTGTCTCGTGACATTAGCATGAAGGGCCCCAGTACACAAGGTCAGGTAAATGCAGCACCAATTCATTATAATGCAAAATATTTCTTGAGGATCAGACTCAAGCAAATGATGAAGACAGAAGTAAATTACATAAACAGGTTGCCCAGACTCCCATGTCACCTATTTCTGTTAGATCAACTCTTCTCCAGCTTACATCCAAGTGAGACTCACTACAACCAATAGTCAAGGAAGGAAAGGACTTTGCAAATTGGTTGTCATGATATTTTGACATCTGCCACAACTCTGCTGCTGATTCATAACAGCCCAACTCAAAGATGGCCCCAAATGAAAGTATAAAGAGGAATCTTCCTCGGGGGCGGAGGGGGATGCAAAGTCGTAAGCAGTATACTTGGTTGCCCACTTTGTATGGCAGAAGTGGCCCGAGGCGAAGGCATATTCTAAGTTCTGAAACTAGTAAGTGACTTGTCTCTTTAGGCAGAACCTGACGCATGACTGGAAAATCAGAGACAAGGCAGTGTGAAGAAGAGGTATAATACAGATGGATCTATGTGAGTGATCACTAAAAGTGCAGATGTTTTGGTCTCCCACTAATGCACATTGGAGAAAATCCTCCACAACCAAGTCTCTCAACAGTCAGTGGAACAAGATAACCCACCTTTTGGAATGTCTGCCAGACTTTCCCTTTGTTAATCTTAGTGGTTTTGAAGAGCCAGTGAGGAGAATAATTATGGTGGCAGGAATGGAGACAATGGACGGGTTCAATAACCTGGACTTTTTCTCAAGTCTGATATAGTTACTGCCACTTCTGAATACCCAGCTCTGCCAGCAGCAAGCACAGATGCTAAATCCTCCTTATGGCACAATTCAGGGAAACACAGTGGCTGAACTGGGTCAGTTACAGTAACGAGCCCCTTATACCTTGGAAGAGATGGTGGTTTACCCTTTCCAACGGGGACATATACTCCCTATATTGGTGTGTCTTCTCTGTCCACCAGCTCATAGACCTATGTTGTTTGATCAATGGAGAGTCTCTGCTGCTCTTGCATTACTGTAGTTTCATCTTCTAACTTCACTGGTGGTTTCTGCCTTCCCCAGTGATGACGCCTGGCTTCAGCATAGCGTATGTCTCACCCCTGAAGCATGAGTCACAACTGTGCCAGTGTCCAGGTCTGAACCAGCTGAAACTTGGAGTCTTCAGATTCTAAGAGAAAGAGATTCAGATAACCTGGATGTACAGGGAGATAAATGTCCCATGGGACAAACTTGACTAATGAGGGACAAGAGACAGGAAGGATCCAGCATATAATTTTCATACTTTTCCTTCCCTTGAACTATTTCAAGGCACAGTGTTCCGGTGACTTCTCAAGGATGTTCTGCACACTTATACAGTCAGTTGTGTTTTCTTGAAGATTTGGGCTCAATATATTATATTTGTTTCCTGTCTTTCCTTGCCTCACAGTTTCTCTTTCTTTCTTTCTTTCTTTCTTTCTTTCTTTCTTTCTTTCTTTCTTTCTTTCTTTCTTTCTTTCTTCTTTCTTTCTTTCTTCTTTCTTTCTTTTCTTTTCTTTTCTTTCTTTCTTCTCTCTCTTTCTTTCTTTTTTTTTACTTTTGGTGCCCTGAGTTTGCATTCGAAACACATTACTAATATGTAAACTTTGCCCCAGTATGTTTTCTAGGCACCTAGGCTAAGGCAATCTAATTATTTTATTTAATCTTTTTGGTATTTGAGAAAAGAAACTAGACTGAAACTTTTTAATTTTAAATTTTAGTTTTCTGAAATGCCATGAGGGTACATCTAGATACATGTTTTTGGTTCATTTATTCATGATTTCTCTCCATTTAAAAAGGATTATTACTTTGTTCCTCAGTTCTGGAAAATGTTAGTGTATTTTTTGTGAAATTATTCTGTTTTTTGTTTTTTTTTAATTCTCCCTGAAATCTTTATTAGTTAGATTTTGAGCTTCACATTTTCTCCATATTTTCTTTGTGTTCTACTTTCTGGATCTTTCTTTAACTTTATCTCATGACATTCCTATTAAAAAACATATTCAGATTATTTTGCCAGAATCAAATTTTATTTCGCATGGGGTCCTTTTTTGTTTTGTTTTTATTTGTTTGACATGCTTTTCAGCACATGCTGGTCTTGAAATAATGAATGTCATCCGAAATCTCTATCAGAATGCTTAAAATGTCTTTCATGTTATGTTCTATTCATAATCATAGTTTTCATCAAAGAATAATTTTATGTTTAATTATTTGGTCTCTCATTTTTATGTTGCCATTTTTTCTTAAACATATGGTGCAATTGGTTATGCAATTTTATTTAAGAAAGAAGCAATGAAAATCTATTGAAAGTTCTCTGTGTGTGAATAGGGCTTATCTATCTGTGTAAGTTTAATGGCAGATAATTAGGCAGAAGACCAGCAGTTCTGTTAAGATGATCTCAGTATCTCAACAATGACCACTCAATTGTTGTGATCCTCTGTCATAAGTTGAGAGATGGAACATTTAATCCTTCTTCCCCCTCCTTCCAGCTCATCTCATGCATTCCGTTAATCAAGTAGGATGTTTTCAGATCCTCCCTGAGTCTTTCCAGAGTTCTGAAAAGCAGAGCTGCATTGCCTTTGTCAAGAGAATTTTACTATAAGACTATTTTATATTGAAGCTTCTTCCTTTTTACTAAACGCATTATCACTCCTTCTTATGTTCCAATGATTTGTAGCAATCATCTTCTGATATCCTCTCTGATGTGTTTATCTGGTTTGTATTTGTTATCTAGTAGTTTTAATAGAGTACCAGAAGTGAAAATGATAATGGGTATGGAAGCCCCACTTAATAGTTAAAAGTAAATTGCACATGATGAAATCAACTAGAGATACATGATTATTTAATGTTAACTCATAGTTCAGATATTTCAATCACAAAATCTCTTTAAAGAAAAAAAGTATATTTCCATTTCTTGCCACCATTTTTTTTCAAAAAAGACAGTCCCCAATTTGTTCTAATCCAACATTATTATTAATTTTACCATCAAAACTGATATATTACCACAATTAATTGATTAGCTTGGAAGTACTTACAGTGAGACCATTATTTATAATGTTTCCTGTCATGTTGATTCAAAGATACATGGAAAAATAAATGTTAAAGCAAAAATTGCACCAATACCAAGTTAAGCAAGTAAAAAAGACCTTTATTTAAGGCTACTGAAATAAGGGAGAGAGGTCAGAACTTAGTCTGAGTCCAACTCCCTGAAACAAAGGGTGGGAGTTTTAACGAGCTGGGCTGGGAGAAATCAAAGGCCATCTGGGTTTGCTGGCTAGCCTTGACCAAAGGAAAAGTGAAGTTTCTCCTATCTTTATGCCAGGAGGTAGTGTTACAATTTGGAGAAAGGCGCCTATAAGTTAGGCTGCTACCCTCCCACAGAAAGATAGGGATACTATTTTTCTTGATGAATACATTTCAAAGGGATGGTTTGCAAGTCTTTGAGAAAGACATTCCTGGGTTGAAAATGTGTCAACAAGCTTTAAAAGAGATATCTCAAAGGGGGCAGATAAACAATCTACAACTAAAGCTTTCTAAAGTAAATGTTCTAAAAAAAAGATGGTCAAGGCCTAGAGTTAGAAGAAAGCCTGTCTAAAGTTTAGACCAGCTGAGAGGTAAGTTACGATCTTCTTGGTCATAAAGCTGTAAGAAATTGTAGAGAATGTTCTATACCCCTTTATTTGCAGGTAAGGGACTGAGGCCTGGGCAAGTTAAATAGTTTTCAAAGGAGAGCATGTGTAGTTGTTGGCAGGACCAAGGCCAAGGTACTTCCTCAAACTGTAGCATGCATTGTAATACTAGTCAAAACACCCAGACCATGGGATGCAGTAAATAGAATAGATCTGTTCCACTAAATAAACAGACAACTTCTCATTTCCTTTATATTTATTAGCTATTAAGACCATGTGCGTATAACTTGCCTACCTTTTCTTATAGAATGATTTTACCTTTCTCTAATTTATTCACCTTATGTCCTGTTGTTTGTACAACTCTGTCATGAAGAAACAAACTTCCACTATTATGTACTGTGTGTGTGTGCTGTGTTCCAGTATTGTTTGAGACTCCATTAATACAAACTACTAAGACCTAAGTACTGAGTTTTGCCCTTAATCCCATACTGTGAAAGCTTAAGAGAGAAAACTATTTGGTCTATTCATTGAAGTATAGTTTAAAAGCACTGGCTTGAAAGATCAGAAGGAGAACACCTAACTCAGCTCAGCTAGATATTAGCCCTAAGAACTTGATAAAATCACTTACCTTCTCAGTTTTCTTATTCGTGGCCTGAAAGACCATTAATATTTCTTTGAACTCTGAAATTCTGATTCCATAAGATGTAATTATTTCACATCCATTGAAGTGTAAAAAGTGTAGACAGGTTTGTGCCCCTCTTAGGCACTGGTTAGTATTGTTCCACTTTTTCAAGCATGTAATTTTTTTCAAATGCTATTTCTTCCTGTCATCTGCATTATTCTGAGGGAACAGGAGAGAGAACATTTTATACTTTGATTCAGACAGCACTGGCCCTCCATAAGAGAGTACAAGTTGCCTGAGAAAAAGACAAGCACCATCAGATTTTTTAATTTAATAGCCATTGTATTAGTCAGGGTTCTCCAGAGGGACAGAAAAAATAGGATCTATGTATATATGAAAGGGAGCTTATAAGGAGAATTGACTTACACCATCACAAGGTAAAGTTCCATGATAGGCTGTCTGCTAGTTGAGGACCAAGGAAGCCAGGGGCAGATCAGTCCAAGTCCCAAAACCTCAAAAGTAGGGAAACTGACAGTGCAGCCTTCAGTCCGTGGCCAAAGGCCCAAGGGCCCCTGGCAAACCACTGGTGTAAGACCAAGAGCCCAAAAGCTGAAGAGCTTGGAGGCTGATGTTCAAGGCAAAAAGCATTCAATACAGGAGAAAGGCTGGAAGATTCAGCAAGTCTGCTCAGTCATCTTCTTCTGTCTGCCTTGAGCTGGCAGCCCAGGGGATGGTGCCCATCCAGATTGAGGGTGGGTCTGCCTCTCCCAGTTCACTGACTCAAATGTTAAACTCCTTTGGCAACATCCTCACAGACACACCCAGGATGAATACTTTGCATCCTTCAATCCAATCAAGAAGACACTCAATATTAACCATCACAGCCATGACTTACATAGACTAGAGTAGTGATTGCTATGTAGAAAAAAGTGAAGAAACACTGGTGGCCAAAGTGAAATCCAGAATACTGGAGTGTTTTATAACAGGACATTATTTTTTCAGAAAGTATTAAAACAATCCAGCAGATGCCAAATACTATTGCTCAGCCCCTAGTTATGAATATTTATGAATGTACATAATTTTAATAAAAGAACTAAATGTGTATATACATGTGTACACAATTTTAAAAAAAACCTTTAAATTTTTTTAAAATCTAAAATACTGATGTAAGTTTAGGAATGATATTGGAAATAGCACTTATGTACTCTCAATTAAACAGGAGTATAATTTATATCTCAAACCTGTGTGTCTCCTCTAAACCTCAGACTTTGTAACCAAGTGCTTTCTTGATATTTCTAATCAAGGTGATAAATGCTAATAATATCTCAAATTTTATATGTCCAAAACTAAACCCCTACTATTCCATTCCAAAAGTGCTTCTCTCTCAGTCCTTATCTCAGTCATGAAAAGCTTTTTCTTTCAATTTCTCAAGCTAAAAACCTGCACTTATCTTGACTTATCTCTGCTTTTCACACCGTATCGAATTCATCAGCAATTCCTGTAAGCTTTTCTTCAAAATACACCTACATCCTGACTACCTCTCACTGCTTCCATGATGATCAATCTTTTCAAGACACCATCACCTCTTGCTTGGATTATCGCAGTAGCCTCAGAAATGGCCTCTGGCTTCTGCCATTGCCTCCCCGCCCTTGTAGTCTACTCTTCACACAGAGGCAGAATAATCCTGCTGAAATATAATCCAGATGATCTTCTTCTTCCACTCTGAAAGCTCCAGTGGTCCCCAGTTGCACTTGGGCAAAAGCCAATGTTTTCTTGATGACCCGAATCTCTAAACAATCTAACCCCCTCCCCCACTTTCCTCTCTGAATTCATTTCCTGCTACTTTTCCTTTGGATCATTCCCTTTCAACCACACTGGTCTTCCTTCTTCCTTAATGAAAGTCGGAAGTGCTTCCACTTCCACTGCAGGGCAGTTGCCCTATCTGACCACTTTTCCTGGAATTCCTCTTCACATGAGTGACTGCATGGCTTACTTTATCTTCTGCAGGTCGTTCTTCAAACATTAGCTTCTCATGAGCTATTCTCTGCTCCCTCTATCTAAAATTACACCACCATTATTCACTATAACCATTATTAAATTTTTCTCACTAACATTTTCTTATCTTAGCTCTTATTATCATCTAACATACATTACTTGTTCATCTTGTTATTTCTCTATTCAAATTAGAACACAGCTCTATGATGAAACATGTTATTTTTTGTTTTATTTCCAAAGTTGAATCCCAGCTACTAAAACAGTGCCTTATATAGCAGACACGCAGTAAATATTAGCTGGAATAAAGAATAAAGCCCACAATATGCTTTTGTTTCTGATTGTTTAAATAAGCTTATTTAATATTATTTTTGTTCAAACTCTAAAACATTATATACCTCACTCCAAAGTAGAATCCTCTTTCACCCATGTTAAGAGTATAAAAGGGTGAGGAGGTTAATGGTGATCAAATAATTTTTAGACAGAGAGAGATTTTGGGTGCTGTGAGTTTTATTCCAAAGTGGAAGGGGGAGTGTCTGCTCCTCACCTCAAGACTAGGGAAGAATCATTCCATGAAACACACAGATAGTTTGTTGTACACAGTACAGTGGTCTAATTTATGCCTTGGAAACTTAAAGGTTAAGAGGCTGGTTAAGGCATACTTTCACCCCAAAGGGAAGTCCCAGTCTGATACCAGTAGTCCTAATGGTGAGCTGAAGGTGAATATTCCAGAGGTGGACTCTATGCACAAAAGAAACATCGAACTGGAAACTTCTGAAAGGAAATTTGTCCAAAGGAGTCAACTGGAACTCAGCAGAAAGATAGGAAAGCGCACCCCTAAGCAGATAACCAGTGGAGAATGCACCATCTGCATCGAGGGAACTGCAGTAGTGAACTCTTCTAAGAACAGGAAATTGTTGCAGAAGATAATGTCAGTTTTACATATTTTCAAAACTCAGAGCAGAATAATTATTCACAATAAGGATTAATTACAATAATAATGATTGTAATAAGTAATTACAATCATTCACACTTAAGTGAGAACTTTTCCTGCCCATTTTCTTCTCTCATTTCCTCTCACTTATTGACTCTGGAAGGGCCAGAAATCACTGTTGGGAAGATGCAGGAGAAGAGCTAAATTATAAACTGGGAAAGAGAAAACCTGCCACCTGCATTTCTTTCTAATCAGTGGTGGGATCAGGTTGTAATGTAAAAGAAACAGGAATCAAGCAGGTTAAACTTTGCTTATTATATTCATGGATATATTAATTACATAAATTGCTGTTAATTCTTGAAAATAACACAAAAGTCATGAAACTCTATTGAATTTTATCAGGGGGTGGAGGGTATTAACCCTATAGGATAAACTTAAGCAAGAATGGGAATTGAAAATTAAGTTGTTTATAATTACATCCCATGAAACATATTTGTTCAATGTTATTGTTACATTATGTGGTGAGAATCAAAACATTATGTACTTAGTAGAATTATTTTTATGTGAAATGCTTAGCTTTTTGGCATATGTAACATTGTCTCATTAAAATTTTTCATATTGAGACTCAATTATCTTCCTATTAACATTTGCTCAAATTCTACATGTCAAAAAATTGTCACTGCTACCTGACTCTTCCTTTGACTAAGGAGAAGAAATACCCGTGCTTCAAATATATTTCTCCAATAAAGGAGAAAAGCAATTGTACTCAATGTGTAGGTAGGTTATAACAAACACTAATTGACTTTGGTGAGCTGGAGAAATCAACCCACCTGTTAGATTACTCTATAAGAATGCCACCAAGCTCAACAGAACACTGGCTTTCAATGCTGTGGGATAAATTATAACATTCTAACAATGCCGCTAAGATTACTAATGCCAATCTAAGTTTAATAATAGAAATATAGTCTTCATATTAAGGGAACTAGAACTACGATTTATTCTGCATTGTTCAGATCATATAAAGAATATTGAATTTTATTGTCAGTCCTGTATTATTATAAAGAAGGTGCCAATCTAAAATACATATAGATGAAGTGATCTTAAAAAGTTATATAATTTAATGAACATTAAAGAAATGAAGAGTAGATTATATATAGAAAGAAAGTTGCCCTCATTTAAAAATATTTCACATAGAATAAAAAAAGAATATAACAAAAATATAATTAAAATGACAAATCAAAGCAAAAAATGCTAAACTTCAATAATTACCACAGACATACAAATTAAAATTATTCTCATCATATTGGGTAGAAATTTTACATCTAGAGCTCCCAGGCAAGATGGCTGAATAGGAACAGCTCCAGTCTGCAGCTCCCAGGAAGACCAATGAATGCAGAAGGCGGGTGATTTCTGCATTTCTAGCTGAGGTACCTAGTTTATCTTATTGGGACTGGTTAGATAGTGGTTGCAGCCCACGGAGGGTGAGCAGAAGCAGGATGTGGTGTCGCCTCATCTGGGAAGTGCAAGGGGTTGGAGAACTTCCTCCGCTAGCCAAGGGAAGCCGTGAGGGACTATGCCTTGAGGGACAGTACTATCCAGGCCCAGATACTATGCTTTTCCCATGGTCCTCACAACGCATAGACCCAGAGATTTCCTCTGGTGCATACACCACAAGGGCCCTGGGTTTCTAGCAGAAAACTGGGTGTCCGTTTGGGCAGACACTGAGCTAGCTGCAGGAGTTTTTTGTTTTTTGGTTTTTTCTACCCCAGTGGTGCCTGGAACACCAGAGAGACAAAACCATTCACTCCCCTGGAAAGGGTGCTGAAGCCAGGGAGCCAAGTGGTCTTCCTCAGCAGATCCCACCCCCACAGAGCCCAGCAAGCTAAGATCCACTGGCTTGAAATTCTTGCTGCCAGCACAGCAGTCTGAAGTCGACCTGGGACACTCAAGCTTAGTGAGAGGAGGGGCATCCGCCATTACTGAAGCTTGAATAGGCAGTTTTCCCCTCACAGTGTAAACAAAGCCTCCAGGAATTTTGGACAGGGCAGAGCCCAACACAGAGTCACAAAGCCACTGTAACCAGACTGCCTCTTTAGATTCCTCATCTCTGGGTAAGGCATCTCTGAAAGAAAGGTGGCAGCCCCAGTCAAGGGATTATAGATAAAAGTCCCATCTCCCTGGGACAGAGCACCTGGAGGAGGGGGCAGCTGTGGGCGCAGCTTCAGCAGACTTAAACGTTCTTGCCTGCTGGCAGATCTCCCAGTGGATCTGCCTGCTGGGGGATCTCCCAGCTTGAGCTCTGCTAAGGGACAGACTGCCTCCTCAAGTGGGTCCCTGACCCCCATGCCTCCTGACGGGCAGACACATCCCAACAGGGTCGACAGACACCTCATACAGGAGAGCTCCAGCTGGCATCTGGCGGATGCCCCTCTGGGACAGAGCTTCCAGAGGAGGGAGCAAGCAGCAGTCTTTGCTGTTCTGCAGCCTCCACTGGTGATGCCCAGGAAAACAGGGTCTGGAGTGGACCCCCAGCAAACTCTAGCAGACTTGCAGCAGAGGGCCCTGACTGTTAGAAGGAAAACTAACAAACAGAAAGCAATAGCATCTACATCAACATAAAGGGTGACCACACAAAAACTCCATCCAAAGGTCACCGACTGCAAAGACCAAAGGTAGATAAATCCATGAAGATGAGGAAAAACGAGCCCAAAAAGGCTGAAGATTCCAAAAACCAGAATGTATCTTCTCGTCCCAAGGATCATAACTCCTCACCAGCAAGGGAAAAAAAAATGAGTTTGATGAATTGACAGAAGTAGGCTTCAGAAGAGGGTTAATTCAAACTCCTCCAAGCTAAAGGAGCATGTTCTAACCCAATGTGAGGAAGGTAAGAACTTTGATAAAAGGTTAGAGGAATTGCTAACTAGAATAACCAGTTTAGAGAAGAAGATAAATGACCTGATGGAGCTGAAAAACACAGCACAAGAACTTCATGAAGCATACAAAAGTATCAATAGCTGAATTGATCAAGCAGAAGAAAGGTTATCAGAGATTGAAGATCAACTTAATGAAAGAAAGTGTGGAGATAATATTAGAGAAAAAAGAATGAAAAGGAAGGAACAAAGCCTCCAAGAAATACAGGACTATGTGAAAAGACCCAACCTACGTTTGACTGGTGTACCTGAAACTGACAGGGAGAATGGAACCAAGTTGGAAAACACACTTCAGGATATTATCCAGAACTTCCCCAACCTAGCAAGACAGGCCAGCATTCAAATTCAGGAAATAGAGAGAACACCACAAAGATACTCCTTGAGAAGAGCAACCAAGACACATAATCATCAGATTCACCAAGGTCAAAATGAAGGAAAAAATGGTAAAGACAGCCAGAGAGAAAGGTCGAGTTACCACAAAGGGAAGTCCATCAGACTAACAGTGGATCTCTCTACAGAAACCCTACAAGCTAGAAGACAGTGGGGGCCAATATTCACATTCTTAAATAAAATAATTTTCAATCCAGAATTTCATATCCAGCCAAACTAAGCTTCAACAGTGAAAGAGAAATAAACGAGCAAATGCTGAGGGATTTTTGTCACCACCAGGCCTGCCTTACAAGAGCTCCTGAAGGAAGCACTAAATATGGAAAAGAAAAGCTGGTACCAGCCACTGCAAAAACAAACCAAAATGTAAAGACCATTGACACTATGAAGAAACTGCATCAACTAATGGGCAAAATAACCAGCTAGCATCATAATGACAGGATCAAATTCACACATAACAATATTAACTTTAAATGTAAACAGGCTAAATGCCCTAATTAAAAGACACAGACTGGCAAACTGGAAAAACAGTCAAGACCCATCGATAAAATCGACCACATAATTGGAAGTAAAACACCCCTCAGCAAATGCAAAAGAATGTAAATCATAACAAACTGTCTCTCAGATCACAGTGCAATCAAATTAGAACTCAGGAGTAAGAAACTCACTCAAAACCGCACAACTACGTGGAACCTGAACAACCTGCTCCTGAATGACTACTGGTTAAATAACGAAATGAAGGCAGAACTAGTTCTTTGAAACCAATGAGAACAAAGCCACAATGTACCAGAATCTCTGGGACACAGCTAAAGCAGTGTTTAGAGGGCAATTCATAGCACTAAATGCCCGTAGGAGAAAGCAGGAAAGATCTAAAATTGACACCCTAACATCACAATTACTAGAGGAGCAAGAGCAAACAAATTCAAGAGTTTGCAGAAATAACTAAGATCAGAGCAGGACTCAAGGAGATGGAGACACATAAAACCCTTCAAAAAATGAATTATTCCAGGAGCTGGTGTTTTGAAAAGATTAACAAAATAGGTAGACAGCTAGCCAGACAAACACAGAAGAAAAGAGAGAAGAATTAAATAGACATAATAAAAAATGATAAAGAGATTACCACTGATCCCACAGAAATACGTACTACCATCAGAGAATACTACGGACACCTATACCCAAATAAATTAGAAAATCTGGAAGAAATTGTTAAGTTCTTGGACATATATACCCTCCCAAGACTAAACCAGGAAGAAGTTGAATCCCTGAATAGACAAATAACAAGTTCTGAAATTGAAGCAGTAATTAATAGCCTACCAACCAAACAAAGCCCAATACCAGACGGATTCACAGCCGAATTCTACCAGAGGTACAAAGAGGAGCTGATACCATGCCTTCTGAAACTATCCCAAACTATAGAAAAAGAGGGACTCCTGCTAACTCATGTTATGTGGCCAGCATCATCCTAATAGCAAAACCTGGCAGGCAGGGACATAACAAAAGAAAAGAAAATTTTAGGCCAATATCACTGATAAACATCATTGCGAAAATCCTCAATAAGATACTGGCAACCTGAATCCAGCAGCACATCATAAAGCTTATCCACTGTGATCAAGTGTTCTTCATCCCTTGGATGCAAGGGTGGTTCAACATATGCAAATCAATAAATGTAATCCATCACATAAACAGAACCAATGACAAAAACCACATGATTATCTCAGTAGATGCAGGAATGGCCTTCAATAAAATACAACACCCCTTCATGCTAAAAACACTCAATAAACTAGGTATTGATGGAACAACTCTCCACATAATAAGAGCTATCTATGACAAACCCACAGCCAATATCATACTGAATGGGCAAAAGCTGGAAGCATTCCCTTTGAAAACTGGCACAACACAAGGATGCCCTCTGTCACCGCTCCTGTTCAACATAGTATTGGAAGTTCTGGCCAGAGCATCAGGCAAGAGAAAGAAATAAAGGGTATTTAAATAGGAAAAGAAGAAGTCAAATTGTCTCTGTTTGTAGATTGTATATTTAGAAAACCCCATGGTCTAAGCCCAAAATCTCCTTAAGCTGATGAGCAATTTCAGCAAATCTCAGGATACAAAATCAATGTGCAAGAATGACAAGCACTCCCATACACCAAGAGTAGACAAACAGAGAGCAAAATCATGATCAAAAAAAAATACTACAAGGCTATGGTAACCAAAACATCATGGCACTGGTACCAAAACAGATATATAGACCAATGGAACAGAACAGAGAATTCAGAAATAACACCACACGTCTACAATCATTTGATCATTGACAAACCTGACAAAAACAAGAAATGGGGAAAGGATTCCCTGTTTAATAAATGATGTTGGGAAAACTGACTAGTCATATGCAGAAAACTGAAACTGGATGCCTTCCTTACACCTTATCCAAAAATTAACTCAAGATGGATTAAAGATTTAAATGTAAGACCTAAGCCATAGAAACCCTAGAAGAAAACCTAGGCACTACCATTCAGGACATAGGCATGGGCAAAGACTTCATGACGAAAACACTAAAAGCAATGGCAACAAAAGCCAAAATTGACAAATGGGATCTAATTAAACTAAAGAGCTTCTGCACAGCAAAAGAAATTATCATCAGTGAACAGACAACCAACAGAATGGGAGAATATTTTTTCAATCTATGCATTTGACAAAGAGCTAGTAACCAGAATCTACAAGGAACATAAAAAAAATCATAAGAATAAACAACCCCATTAAAAATTGGGCAAAAGATATGAACAGACACTTCTCAAAACAAGACATTTATGCAGCCAACAAACATATGAAAAAAAGCTCATCATCACTGGTCATTACAGAAATCCAAATCAAAATCACAACGAGATACCATCTCATGCCAGTTAGAATGGCGTCATTAAAAAGTCAGGAAACAATAGATGCTAGAGAGGATGTGGAGAAATGGGAACACTTTTACACTGTTGATGGGAGGGTAAATTAGTTCATCCATTGTGGAAGATGGTGTGGCGATTCCTCAAGGATCTAGAACCAGAAATACCATTTGATCCAGCAATCCCATTACTGGGTATATACCCAAAGGGTTATAAATCATTCTACTACGAAGACACATGCACACGTATGTTTGTTGCAGCACTGTTCACAATAGCAAAGACTTGGAGCCAACCCAAATGCCAATCAATGTTAGCCTGGATAAAGAAAATGTGGCACATATACACCATGCAAAAATATGCAGCCGTAAAAAATGAGTTCATGTCCTTTGCAGGGACATGGATGAAGCTGGAAACCATCATTCTCAGCAGCTAACACAGGAACAGAAAACCAAACACTGCATGTTCTTACTCTTAAGTGGGAGCTGAGCAATGAGAACATATGGTCACAAGGAGGGGAAAATCACACACTGGGAGCTGTTGCAGGGTGGGGGCCAAGGGGAGGGATAGCATTAGAAGAAATACCTAATACAGAAGACAGGTTGATGAGTGCAGCAAATCACCATGGCGCATGTATACTTATGTAACAAACCTGCACGTTCTGTACATGTATCCCAGAATTTAAAGTATATATATACATATATATGAAATATAACAAAATCCAGCAAAAAATTGTTACAGTAAAAAGTAAATAAAGAAGTAATTAATTAAAAAATAAAATGCAAAACAAAAATAATTTTACATCTAATAGTACAAATGTTGGAGAGAATGTGGAGCAAAAGGAATTTTCATGTGCTCCTGGTGGGAGTGTAGTTTGGAATAATTATTTTGGATAATATTGTGATATTATCTAGTAAAATTCAGGATGCATATATCCTATGTTAGAGAAATCACACTACTGGGTATGTATCCTTCAGAAACAAATATATCTAAATGTTCAGAACACATGTATAAGCATGTTCACTGGCTATAGGGATGAAAAAATACATGATAGTATATTCATACAACAGCATACTAAAAAGCACCCAAAATAAACAGTACTACGGTACTACAAGACAACATGCTCAGTCTCACAGCTAGAGTGGGAAAAGCAAGACACAAAATAATAGAAATAGAATACTTCCATTAAAATGAAGTTCAAAAAGCAGGTAAAACTATTGCATATTTTTAGGAATGCATACATATGTGGGAAAATAAATATAAGGAAATACAAATCTATTTCTATTAAAAAAATAAGGAAATTCTTACCTCATTAGGATAATAATCACCTCTAGAGGAGATGGACTGAGTGGTATGAGAAAGGCCATATGTGCATCTCTTGGCTTCTGACAGTGTTTTATTTATTGATTTGTGTGGTGGTTACATATATATCCACATTAGAATCACTCGGTACATTTTTCCATACAAGAGTTATAGTTAATAGTGAAAACATGTTAGGGCCATATAGACAAAGCACTGGTTATTTCTCATGTTAGAAAGAAACATGAGAGAGCTATAGTTTGATATCACAGTAAGGGTCAGAAACAGTATGCATGGGTACAAGTTAACAGTGAGGCAAAGTTCATGTCAATGAAATAATGTACTTTCTAATACCTAGAGCTATCCATACATGAAATGAACTGCTTCTGGTCTTCTAACCTCCCTATCACACAAGACCTCCATAAAGTCCTATGATTGTCACTCAGAAGTACTATGGAAAGAATACATAATTTGAGTGCAAATTGACTTTTGTAAATTCCAATTTTTGCATTCTGTAATCTTGTACAAGGTTTCTGTTTTTACCATGCTTGACTGACCTGATATAACTCATCCTAAAAATTCTCCTGCTTGTCACATGAATATAGAACGTTTGCTGGGGACATGTTCTACCTTATTTGGGATTCAAAGTCTTGGCTTGTTAGTTTCTCACCTCTGCTCTAAGGATTACAAATTAGGACATTTTAAAAAGGCAAACCCAATGAATGTTGCTGTCTAGTGGGTGCTCCTTCTACCTAGAGAGCACAGCATACAATTTTAATCAATCCTCTCCAAAAAGCTCAGCTGCAAAAATATGGGAAGAAATGTCGTTGGTCACTTTTTCCCTCTGAAATAAAATACTTAAAGCATACAGACTAGCTTTTTCTTCTTATTTGGTCAAATGACCTTTAAATGTAAACTTGAAGTAATATCCCTGTCATTTGTAGTTCCTATAAAATACATGAAGCTAACCTGAAACATGTAACATTGAAAATTGATTCCTGCGATAAATAAACTTAAGTAGATGAAATAAATGAGCAAAAAATGAGAAGAAACATAAATTATGAGACATTGACAGGAATAAGGCAATGCTAAGAGAACAAGGAAAGTTTAATAAAGATAAATTTTGCTTGAGGTGCTTTGACTATTCAGTGAAAACTAAATACTGCATGAAACAGTTTTTCTCTGTTTAGCTTCAAGAAAGAGAAGGTGGAATAAGTATTTGAATCATATTTTGGTTGTTTTGCCATATGTGGTGTGTTTAGAAAGCAGTAATAATTCTCCTTGAATAAATCTGTTCTCAGATATAAAAATGATTGAATCTTCTCACTTGATAATACAGTTAGCATATCTCAATAGTTTGGGAAAACAAGCAAGAAAACAGATGCAAAGCCTGTGTATCAATCAGATGGATTAGGTTGTTGTACATTTAGAGACAACTTCAAAATCTTAATACCCCAAATTAATAAGGTTTATATTTCTCTCTTGCCAAACATCCATTTTATGTTGGCTGGGGCCTATGCTCCATCTTTCTTCACTTGCGATGGAACTCAGTTGAAGATCTCAAATATTATCAGGCTCTGTGTCTAAGGGAAAGAAATACGTGAAGGTTATTGAATGGAGAATAAATGCCCTAGCCTGCAAGGGGTACAGGCTTTCTGCAAATACCTCTGACTAGAACTACTCACAAAGACCTACCTAACTACCAGGGGGTCAAAAATTGTAGTCTTCATGTGGCTATAAATTCCTTGTCAATCCTCTGCTTGACAGATGGGTTCTATAGTCACACTCCTTGAATTTAGGCAGATTTAGTAACTAGTTTTACCAAGAGAATAAAAGAAAATGATCAGCACTAATTTCCAGACCTCACTTTAAGAGACTGGCAGCCTCTACTTTTCTACTCTTGGAATGCTCACATCAGAGCAGTTGCTATGTAAGATTTCTGACTTCTCCAATACTGCCGTGATATGAGAAAGTCGAATGGAGACACATGGGGAAGATGCATGGAGAGGGTTACCTGGCCAGCAGACATAACATGGAAAGCTGAACAGCACATCCAACAGCCTGATCCAAGGCCTCAGAGATGTGGCTCCAGTCAACTCATCATATCTGTAATCGAACATTGACGCCACCACAAATAAGCAGGCACCAGTTATCACAGAGCCAACATGAGCCATCCCCACTGTACTGCCTCATGTATGACCCACATAATAGAAAATAGAATGAAATTGTTGTTGGTTTACTCAACTAACTTTTAAGGTGATTTTCTATGCAGCAATGGAAAACCAGAACCTGCATTATGAGCCAGGAAAGTGAGGAGCAGGAAATATTTTGTACGTATACAACTAACACTGTCTTCTTCAAAACCTCAGCACTCCTTTGTATAAACGGTATTGATGGTTTTCTAAATGCGTTCTCCAACTGATTTATTCTTCAGATTCTTCTTTCTTCAGTGACTGATAAGTTTCCTCCTTAGAGATTTTAATCTGGGGATTTTGACTGCATTACATACATTTCACCTAAAAATCCAAAGCTCATCTGTCCCTAGAGGTCTATGATTTCAGAAGAATTTAGGGCAGGGATAAACTCTTATGCACACATAGAACAGAAAATAATAGAAAAGATGGGTTATAGAAATGAAGTGAAAATAGTCTGGATGCTAGAAAATGTATTGTTCTTCCTTCTATTTTCCCTCATAGGAATCAAGAGGGAGGTGAGAAACTCTTTGTGCTCTGAGTAGAATGTCTTCCTGGTCTCTGTATCTCTGGGCAGAGAGAAACTCTGCAACTTCCTGGCAAAATAGTTGCCCTTTCCTTTCCCACAGCACTTCCATCCTGGTCTCTACCCTGCATTTGGAGGCTATTAGGACTAGTCTCAGGTTATTGTTCATTCCCTGTTGTCTATTTCTCATTTGTTTCTAAGCGCACTGGAGATAATACCCACCTGTGCCCAGTATGAGACTCCTTTTTTCTCTCCCCTCCTATACTACTTATCACTCATGACATACTGTATTTTAACTTATTTGACCATTTTTATTCTACAGCCTTCACCCTAGAATATATGCTGCATGTAGGCATAGACATGTATCTGTTTTGTTACTGGCTATACCTCCAAGACTTAGAACAGCGCCTGGAACAGATTACATTTCCATTAAATTTTGAAAAATGCGTGTTTCCATGGATAGATAAACAAATGCAAAGGGAAAACAGATGAAAGTTTTTAGTCTTATAGATATGACCCCAAAATTGTAGTCATTGGAATTGTCCTGTAGACAAGATATATTCAACTCTTTGATTTGATTTAATTCCATAATCCCAATGAAGTTTATATAATGTTGCATTTTTAAAAGTATATAAACAACAACCATGATTAATGCTAAAAATGAGTAATACAGGACATGGAGACCTACTTTAGTCAGGCAGAAACTGTGTTGGTGACTAGAGATAAGGGAATCACTTTTTAATTACTGTCTTGATATACTTATAGGTGACTTTTTCACTTATTTCCCTTTTGGTCCTCTGTTTACAATCCAAATTAATCATTCACCAAGTGCATGGTGGTTATCACCCTGTTAGTGACTACATTTCTTCCAAAGATGTTAAAAATTTGAGAGATCAGAGCCATTCACACACTTCATGATATTATCCTTTAAATGAAATGTTTTATTCAAAGTATTAAATGTAGCAACATTAAAATCAAAACTGTAATAAAATGTAATACACATAAAAAAGGAAGAAATATCTATGTTTGTGTGAAATGTTAACTAATAAAAATTATAAGACATGACAGGTAAGAAAAGTCATGTACATCCAGTAGAATTGTAGAAGACACCAAAATGGATAAAAGCCAGAGACATTGTATCCCAATGAGAAAAAGATAAAAACATGATGACTTCAGAATCATTTTTTAAAATACCTTCTGTATAAGGGAGAACATTTAAAGAAAAATACTGTCCTAATTTGCACTAAATTAATGTAAATGTTAATATTATATAAATTGTACCTAGGAAATTTCATGAATTTTGGTTAGTGTAAAGATAATCCAGGTCAATTCTTACATTTATACATGTATAACTTACCTGGTGAATTACATTGGCAGGACTTTTCTTTCTTTCTTTCTTTCTTTCTTTCTTTCTTTCTTTCTTTCTTTCTTTCTTTCTTTCTTTCTTTTTCTTTCAATAAGTTTTTGGGAAACAGGTGATATTTGGTTACATGAATAAATTCTTTAGTGGTGGTTTCTGAGATTTTGGTGCACCCATCATGTGAGCAGTGTACCCTATACCCAGTGTATATTATTTTATCCTTCACCCCGCTTCCATCCTTTCCCCTGAGTTCCCAAAGTCCATTGTATCATTCTTATGCCTTTGCATCCTCATAGCTTAGCTCCCAGAGAGTGGTAGGACTTTTTTACTCTTCAGTTAAACCTCCTTGTTCTCAGATTTTTCTTCATCTATTTTTCTCCATGCATTTAAAGCAGAAAAGATAACTTGTGTCAATTAGAGAACGCTTAGTGAAAATTCTATTTTTGATAATATAACAAAAGTTATTCACCCCTTAATTACTTTAACTTTTGTGACTCTTATGTGAACTGAAATTAAAATGTTTTTACCAGAAAATTTTACATGGCCCTGGTGTAGACAGAAATCTCAGTCAAAGGCAGATGTCATTTCCTGAAGGGTCTGTATTATATTGAAGAAGACGTATTCAACAAATACTTGACTTCTATAGGCCAACAAAGTTTAAAAACAGATTTAATACCATTTTACCTACACGAGTTAATACTTTATTTTCTAACTCAAATTGCTGGGAAGCAGACATACACTGAGAATTGTTCTTTTTTTTTTTTTTTTTTAATAATTGTGGTTGCCTTGATGGTTTTGTCCTGAGCGAGCAATGCATTTGTGAGCCACTTGAGATGTAATCAGAGGCATATATTTGAAAGAGTTTCCAGGCCTTGGTGTGCAGTAATAAATGTGAGAACAAATTCACTCAACCAAACAAGTCTATCTGTTTATAAAAAATTGGTCTTGAGACTCAGCTTACTGATATTTCTAGTTTACTTCATTGATCCCACTCTCTCTCTCTTATGCAAAATTGTGTACCCTCTAAGGGATCATTCATGGGCTCCACATCCATTCCAGTTACTGCCCTACAGATCTACTCCTCTTTACAGCAAAACAAATCAAAAGAAGTGTTTCTATAAAGTCTTCAGTGCCTCTCCTCCGTTTCTCTTGCACTCATTCCAATCAATGTTTTGCCCTCACACTTGAAGGAGTTCATGTTTCTAATTGCTCACACTGCCAAAGCCAATGGTCAGTTCCCAGGTTTTACTCAGTCTATCAAAAGCATTTCATGCAGTTGGTCGTGTCATCTTTCTTGATATACTTTCTTTGATTAGCTTTATCTGTCTGTTTCTGTCACACACAGACACTGTCTCTTTTTGTTTTCTTTTTTCTTTTTATTGTTTTAGATAGAACCTCTCTCTGTCGCCCCGGCAGGAGTACAGTGACACAATCTTGGCTCACTGCAACCTCTGCATCCCCGGTTCAAGCAATCCTCCTACCTCAGCCTCCCAGTTAGCTGAGATTACAAGCGCAGGCCACCACACCTGACTAATTTTTGTATTTTTAGTAGAGACGGGGTTTCACCATATTGGCCAGGTTGGTCTTGAACTCCTGATCTTGTTATCTGCCCAAGGCCTTCGCAAGTGTTAGGATTACAGGCTTGAGCCACCGTGCCTGGCTGACACTGTCTCTTTTTCTCTCTCTCCTCCTCCTCCCTCCTGATTTTCTCCGTGTTACAGGTTTCTTCTTATCTACTCATTTTTAAACCAGAATGACCCAGGGTTCAGACTGGAGACTGCTTCTCTCTCTTGTCTCTCCTCACTCTGTGGGTGTTCTTACATAGTCTTATACTTTAAATTCCACATAGTAAAGAATCATTTCTAAATTTATAAACTTAAAACTCGTATGTCCAACTTTCTGTTCACACCGTCAATTGAATGACTAAAGGGCATCTCAAATTTAACATACCCCTAATTGCTCTCTTAATTTCCACCAACTAGCCCATTTTTCCTAAAAGATTTTCATCCCACAATCTTTCCCATCTCAGGAAATGGTAACTCCATGATTTCAGTAACGATGACACACAGCATAACCTAGGAGTCATTACTGACTGTTCTCTTAAGTGATTCTAATAAATCATTAAACCATAAGTGACCTATCTTTAAAACATATCTGTACCACTATTATCAGATCTCAAAGACCATTATCTCTCTCAGAAATATCGCTGAAACATCCTAGGTTGATAATTTGTTCCCACCATTGCCCTCCCAAAATCTATTCTCAAAACAGCAGCCACAGTACTCCTTTCAAAAACATATGTCTGATCATGTCACTCCTCTGTTTACTATACTACGATGATTTTTCCGTCTCAATTAGCTGTTACCATGACTACTCTGATCTAGATCTTTGCTATCTTGCCACACTTGCTTATCTCTTATGACTTCTCCCAACCTCACCCCACCCCAGCTCATTCTATACTCACCAGACTTGTTTTTCTTGAAAAATCCATGCATGCTCTTACATGAATATTTGCACGTTCTAATTATTCTTCCTGGAGAAGTCTTCCCACACATAACTTTATTGTCTGTTCTGTCATTTTATTAAGGTCTCTATACAAACACTGTGTTAACAAAGAATTTCCTTTTATTCCTTGCACCTCATTCCACCACAGCAAATATGCCCTATTCACAGTGGCTTACATTTTTCTTAGTCAATTGTACATATCACTATCTGATAATTTGTATATTTTTTAATATATTTGTTTCTTTTTTACCATCCAGAATATAAATAAGCTCCATGAAAGTAAGGACTTTGTTTTGATCAATGTGGTATTTATAGCTCTGAGGATAGAACTTGGCACTTCACACATTTCCTCAGCATATTAGGGGTTTATAATCCCAAGACAAAGTATATCCTGTGTGACTCAGAAAGGATCCCGAGGAGCTGCATCTGGAAGTTTCTTGGGACTCCAATGTTTGCCTGTGCTTTCTTTCTCTACCCTACCATAATCTTTACTTTTATTAAAGCCTTAAATGAGCACCTGCAAATGTCTTGTATTTTCAATCATCCAAACCTTTGTAATTGATGCAAAAGAATATTATTAAAGTGAAAAGACAAACCCAAGAAGAAAAATAATTGTAATGCATATATCCAATAAAACACTCATATTCAGAATATATAAATTAGTAAAAAAAAAAAACTAAGCAGACACTTCAGAAGAAAAATGGGCAATGGACTTGAACAGAGATTTCACGATTGATTTTACAGCAGCTAACAGAATTATTAAAAAGGTAATCAACTTCATTAGCCATCAGGGTAAATTCAAAATAAAACCAAATTCAATGCTATTTCCTACTCACCAAAATCACTTAAATAAAAGTTTCAGCTAATATCAAATGTATATCAAGGATATGGAACAACCAGGATTTTCAGGCACTGCTGGTGAGAATAACATTGGTACAAGTGCTTTGAAAAACTATTGTCGATTTATACAAAAGTTGCATCTCTTCATATCCCATGACTTAGCAATTTCATTTCTATTCATAAGTCCAATAACCAGAGGAATGGAACACAGGCATATAGGTCATGAAAAAAAAAAACATTAAATAGACGAAAAACAAGTTCCTTACAGCATTATTTATAATAGCTTAAACTTAAAACGTCTTGAAAATCCTTCAACAGTAGAATGAATAAATAAGGTTTTGCATGTTCATATACAAGAAAACTACGCAGCAATGATAAGAAAGTAAATGCATTAAATAATTTGGATTAAGTTTGCCAAACATAATATTGAGCAAAATATCAGACACAAAAGAGGACATTCTGTATGACTGAAGTTAAAAAATCTTTAAAAGGAAGAAAAACCTATGCTATTAGAAGTGAGGGTAAATGGAGCATCTGGTGAGCTGGTATTTCTTTCTTGATTTACATATTGGTTACATGAGTGTTTTAATAATGCAAAAATTCAGTTGTGTCCTTATGTGTAATTTTATGTGCTTATATTTTAATAAAAGTTAAGAATTAAATCATGAGTAAATACCCATATAATCCAACAATCTTTAAAACTATTATGTTTATTTTCAAAATAGCACATAGTATTAGTGGAACAAAATATATTTGACTAATAACTACATGTTAGACGTTTAAAATTTGTTATTGTTATAAATGCAGTTGATATCTCCATGTAGCCTTCGATGTGGAGCTCTCTGGTTATTTTATAAAATTCTAGAAGAAGTGGAAATGTTTAATAAAAAGTTAAGAACAATTTTTCAAGTCTTGGTATAAAGTGACAACTTGCCCTCTAGAGAGCTGACACTATGAAAAATTATTCTAATATCTCTAGGTTATCTTCATACAATAAGATAAAACCAAAGGAGATGGGACAAATATGGAATTGCCTACTGCTGCCTCCACAGTCCTGAAAGGTTTTTATTTCCTTTAAAGTATATTGCCTTTGGCATGAGATTTTTCCATCAAGGGTTTATTCAAGGCAACCAGTGCATGAAAATTTCCACATTATAATTTTCTAAATAGTCTTTCATGAACAGTACCACAATATGTTTCCATTCAAGGCAAGGAAAAATGCCTACTTTGTCCAAGCCCTACCAATTTTTATATCATACTTTTCTTTCATTAACCTACGACTCCATGCATTTGATTATTTTCCTATTCCTATTCCACGGCATTTTACCCTCATTTCCCTGATTTTATTAGTTTTGTTAAAATTTTCTGTCAAACCTTATCTCACTCATACTTTAAGTCTTCATTCAAGGTCTGTCACTTTCACAAACATTATTCTGTCTTGCCAAATCTGAGCCTCTTCTTTGCTGAATATCCAGAGCACTTGGGCCTAGACTGCTCATTTTTCTTTTTGGAAGCAATGACTTACTAAATGCCATCTTAAATTTTCCCCACACAAAACAAATATTATGCATAGGATTTTCTTCCTTGCTAGAATGGGTGTTTTTTTGTAGACATAGCTGTGTTATTTATCCCTGTATTTCAACCTCTCAACAAGAGAATGGCACATCATAGGTGCTAAATAATTGTTTTGTAAAAAATAATGGTTTATTGAAGCCTAAACTTCTCACATCAGCTACTCACACTAAAGTATTTTACAGTAAAATAACAGAAAAAAAGTGCACCTTGGTTGAAAATTAACTATGTAATTTTAAGATTTAGTTTGGGTTATATACAAAAGACACAGTCTGTATAGTAAATACTCTAACTTTGCAGTACCCAATATGGCAGCAATTAGCCAAAAGTACCTACTGAGCACTTAAAATGTGAGTAACCTGAATTGATGTGTGCTGTGCGTGCAAAATACACATCAGATGTTAAAGATTTTGAAGAAAAGATAATGTGAAATATCTCAGTAATAATTTTATATATATTTCACATTGAAATAATATTTTGGACATTGTGATAAAACATATTATTAAAATTAGTTTTGCCTTGGTTTTAATGTGCTTTTGCCTTTTTAATATGTCTACTAGAAAATTTAAAATTAAAACTGTACATTTCTATTGAATAACAGTTTCATAAGTCCTTTTAGGATATAATATCAATTATTAAAATATAAAGATATGTTAGAAAATGCATAAGCTAAATTTACCCCTATCGTCAAGCAGAAATTGGAATGATTCATATATAAAAGTAAAGCTTGCTGAAGTATATCACAGTGAACCAGAGAGTTAAGATGTGAAAATATCACACTAAAGCTTAGACATTAATGTTCCAAAGACATTCTGAATATTTGTTTGTTCTTCCTGAGATATTTGAAGTAAATAATTCCAAATTATTTTTCCTTCTTTAAAAGTGTCTGATAGTTCTACAAAAAACTGTGGAAGGCATCTGTTTGTATGTCTGAAATCAACAAGGATTGTTTTGTCTTTATTTGCTTAGGAAAAGAAATTGGAGAGATTCACCTTGAAAATAAGCCTTCATATTAGCGACTTCCTTCTTTAAAGGACATCGAACCAGTTTTGTGAGTCCCTTAATTTTTTACACAAGTATTTACTATTCTATTATATTATAATCTTCATTATTCTATATCTCTTTTCTTCATGCTACTTGCATTCTTCACATTTCAGTTTGTCGCATGTATACAAAGAAAAATGAAATTTTATAATAAGCAACAGTGTGTGTATGTGTGTGTGTCTGTCTGTCTGTGTGTGTGAGAGAGAGCAGAGAGAGAAGAGAGAGAAGCCCACATTCCTAGTTATTGACCTATCATATTTGTTGACACTGCCTCTAATCTTCCCTATCAGTGCCAATTCACAGAATTTTCATTACCCCTACACTGTCTCACTAAGTTCATCAATGACTTAAAATTTTTTTTTCAAGATTCTCTTTATTTTTTAGGTATAAATAACAGTTTCTTTTATTCTGTGCATTATACGTAAGCATTATTTTGCTTAGTGTTTTCTTTTTAACTTTTATTTTAAGTTCAAGGATACAAGTATAGATTTGTTACATAAGTAAACTTGTGTTATTGGGGGTTAGCAGAGACAAGGTCTTGCTCTATCACCCACATTGGAGTGCAGTGGTATGCTCGTAGCTCATTGCAGCCTTGAACTCCTGGGTCAAGTCATCCTCCCCTTTTAGTAAACAAAGTAACTAGAATTGCAGGTGTGTGCCACAACGCTGGGCTAATTAATTTAATTTTTTTTTTTTTAGAGATGGGATCTCTCTATGTTGTCCAGGCAGGTCTCAAACTCTTGGGCTCAAGAGATCCTCGTGCCTCAGCCTCCCAAAGTGCTGAGATGATTACACCAGGCGTGATGTGAGTCACTATATGCAGCTACCAATGACTTTTAAATTGTAGATTTCAAAATAGTTGTTCATCAACTTTGATCATTTATAACAAATGCACACTTATTTCTTGAAATTCTCTCCACTATTCACAACAGCAAAGACTTGGAACCAACCCAAATACCCATCAATGATAGACTGGATAAAGAAAATGTGGCACATATACACCATGGAATATTATGCAGCCTTAAAAAAGGATGAGTTCATGTCTTTTGCAGGGACATGGATGAATGAAGCTGGAAACCATCATTCTCAGCAAATACAAGAACAGAAATCCAAACACCGCATGTTCTCACTCATAAGTGGGAGTTGAATAATGAGAACACATGGACACAGGGAGTGGAACATCATACACCAGGGCCTCTTGGGGGGTGGGAGGTGGGATGAGGGATAGCATTTGGAGAAATACCTAATGTAAATGACAGATTGAGGGTTGCACCAAACCACTATGGCACATGTATACCTGTGTAACAAAACTGCGTGTTCTGCACATGTACCCCAGAACTTAAAGTATATTAAAAAAAATTTACACTCACAAAAACATAATTCCCTTCTTATAATTTCTTCTTGATCTTCTTAATGAGATCCAAGTGTTAGATATGTGTTGATAATTTTCAAATCAATGTCTTTGAATATCCTTCTCTCCTGAGATGCAGACTGATGAGTACAACTAACAGCTGAGGTGAAGTTGATCCTCATTTAGAAATGGGCGTACCTAAGTCTGAACTCATCTTTTTTCTGACAATACCTTCCATCCAATTTCCCAAATCAGATGCCTGCAAGCAATTGTATACTCCACCCTCTTTGCTACTTACTTATATAAATTCTGTTTCTAAGTCCCATCATCTGATAATTATAGTTTTTAAATATTTTAAATGCTTATTTCCTACTTCTATTCATTTCCAATGCTGTCCTAGTAAGCCCCTCATTATCTCCCCCTTATAGTAGTGCCATAACTTTCCTATTGAATCTATCATTCTGTCCCCAATACATCTTCTGTACTTCTTCCAGCATTAATCTTTACAATATGAAAATCCAATCACACTTTGCTCACATTAAATTTCGTTAATACTTTGCCATCATCTAGAACAGTATTTCTCAAAATGGTGCAGAACATTATCAGAAACACTAGAGTAGAAATACTGGGGATAGATGTGGAATCTTGTTTTTTTTAATTCTCCAGGTATAATTCATAACACAGAATAGTTTGAGAAACACTCTCATAGGAGAGAAGCAGTTTATCCATTTGCAAAGCATACATTGTCATTTGTTATTTGATTGAAGTTTATTTTTCTATGGCCTCTTCCCATTATTTGTTCCAGTACTATTGAACTGATTTGTAATCCTCTGAAGGTACTATTTTCTCTCATAAATTTATTACATTGTACAAACTGATCCTTCAGCCTGAAATTCCTTTTCTTCTTTATTTCCTGGCAATTTTTTTTTATTATACTTTAAGTTCTAGGGTACATGTGCACAACGTGCGGATTTGTTACATATGTATACATGTGCCCTGTTGGTGTGCTGCACCCATTAACTCGTCATTTACATTAGGTATATCTCCTAATGCTATCCCTCCCCCCTCCCCCCACCCCACAACAGGCCCCAGTGTATGATGTTCCCCCTCCTGTGTCCATGTGTTCTCACTGTTCAATTCCCACCTGTGAGTGAGAACATGCAGTGTTTGGTTTTATGTTCTTGCGATTATTATGTGCCTTCACTGTGATCTTCTGAATTTTCATATGCAAAGAATGACATTTATTAAGCTTTTTATCCACACGTGGAAAAGCTAAGTGTTTTTCATATGACATTATTCTTTCTGGTTAAAAAAATACATCTTTTTGCTTTTGCTTTAACCAAAAATCAGATTGGAGGCATTTGAAGCTGGCAAAATATCGCATCATTCACTTCTGGGAAGGGAAACAAAAGCAATGAGGTGAACTATACCAAATGCATTTTATTTTGCTTTCTCTAAACACACAATTCTCTGCCTTTTGCTATGCTGAGAACGGCATGTTCCTGGACCCCTTTCAGAATCTGTTCTTCTACCTTTCACTGGGCCAATGAGTTCCATTGACATGGTATTTATGAGATATCCAGAGAGGAGACAAACCGGCCTGACTCATTTGGACACCAAGAAAGCTAGTTGATATTTGTCTCTAACTTTGGTTCTGTACCCACAGACTAAGACTATGAGCTAAAACAAGGGGAAAAGGAGAAACAATGCAAGAGGCATTGAAAAGAATACATCAGCCTAAGTCAGTACTCTGCCATGCCATTAGTAAGAAAGAGCCTGAGTTATTCTGAATGAGTAGTTTTGGACGCTTAAAGAGGAATTAATGAAAGCAAAAAGAGGTATCATATTTAGTCAATCAAAAGAAAAAGTCAACACTCCTACCAGATACTCAAAGTTTTCTATTTTTTGACCCTAGTCTCCTTTCTAACCTTTTAATCTTTCACTTGCATCCTAATACTTGGGCCAATTAAGCACACTTGTAAGTCCCTGAACAGCAAACATTATTTTGTTTTTACTCATGCTATGACCACTGTCTAGAATTTCCCTTTCTCCAATGATGTAGGCTCACCTTTTAGCTTTACTTCATGGTCATTCTCAAATGTCTTCATCCATACACATAGACACCTTCAAACCCCACTCCAAATGGCAACTACCCCTTCTCTGCTCTTGAGTATCTATGGTTGTCTACTGGTGACTGTTTAAGCTTATCCTCGCACACTTGGCATGGCAGTTATATATGTATACATGCCTCTAACTGTACTCTGAGTTCTGTCAAGGTAGATTTCCAGTCTGATTCATATCTGTGGATACCTCAGTGCTTGACTCAATATCTTAATTCTAGTTAGACTCTCAATATTTATCTATAAAAGGAAGATTAAAATACATATTATTTTTTAAGGTGTATGTTCTCAAATGACCAAAGGCACAATATGGGCACTTGGAAAAGTATAAGCAGCCCCAGGAACTCTTATGTTGCCTACAGAATAAACTGATGATGTATAACACACATATATGCACACAAACATAGAGAACGTAACAGTTAGTTAATACTAATTATGCCCCAGCTTCTATTCAGGGTGCTTTACATATGCTATCTCTTCTAAACCTCACAGTAACCCCATGAGATAGGTACCATTCTTTCTATTTTAAACTTGGAGTAATTGAAGTTCAGGAAGATTAATTGTCTAAAGTCACAGGCTATGATAATTGTCTTATTGATCCCTAAACACTTACTCTTTTCACTATGTTCATTGTTTAGATAGATATACAATCTAAATTGTTTATTGCAGCATTATCCATAATAGCAAAGATATAGAATCAAACTAAGTGTCCATCAACCGTGACTGGATAAAGGAAATGTGGTATATATACTGAATATTATTCAACTCTTTATAACAATGAAATCATGTCTTTTGCAGCAACATGGATGGAATTAGAGGTCATCATCTTAAATGAAACAACTCAAACACAGAAAGACAAATACTGCTTGTTCTCACTTAACAACTGTGAGCTAAATAACATGTGCACAGGGACATAAAGTGTGGAATAATAGACACTGGAGACTTCAAAGGGGATTAAGAGGAGATGGGGGATGAGTAATAACTTAATGGGTACAATGTATTCTGGTGATGGATACCTTAAAAGCTCTGACTTCACCACTATGCAATATATCCATGGAACAAAGTTACACTTATACCCTACAAAATTATACATAATAAAAGATTCCCTTGAGATTGATAACAAATTTCCTCAAATCCCTAAGGTCTTAAAGATTACTATCTCTACTTTGGGAACAAAATACATAAAACAGTCAGAGTACCCTCTCTTATACAATGGTTTGTCTTCAGTATTTTAGTCTTGTTTCATTTTTAAGAATCATAATTATTATCACAGCTATTCTTGTGAATATGGGCATCTTTTTGAGAATTATAGTCAACATATTATCAAAGTGTTATTATTCCTTATTAAATATACATTCTGCATTTTGTTTGTATAATCTTATCACATTCAGAGATCAAAAATTTTCCTTTGTTGTTTTAAAATACAGCTAAATTTAAAAAATAATAATGATTTAAAAGGTATGTGGTTTACAAAAACTCTTTTGGAATTCAGTATTTCATTAAATAAGTGGGTCCTTTATTTTAAATGTTCAAGCCAGGTAATCACAGAATGCAAAACAAACAAACAAACAAACAAAAGAAAAACAATTCTTGCCTTAATTTGATAGCCCTTGTTCCATTTTAGTATCCTTGGTCAGTATTTTACTCATGTTAACTCAAGGGCATTCTAAGGTTGATTGGCACCCTGTAATTGGAATGATTTGATTTTTACTCTATTGAGTCTATCAAGGGATAATGTCAGTTATCCCTTTCTGCTAATCCAATCACCCCTGTCAAAGGAATACTTTTATATAAAGAAGTAATAAAAATGACTGAGTAGAAAATAGTTCTGCAACCTTTTAAAGTATTGGGTTAGCCAAGAAGTTAAAACTTCTGAAAATTGAGGGTGATGATATTGTGTGAGGCGAGCAAATACCAAATCTCAACGTAAAACTCAATTCAACATTTCTAAATTTCTCATGATCTTAAAGCATCATTCGATTTTCAGGATTGGTAAGGATTGTGGTCAGACGGTGAGCAAATATACTCAGACATACTGCTTGGCTTCCCGTTCCAAATCATCCAAAGGAGCAAGAAGAGAACAGATGGAAAGAAGCACAGACTGTATAGCAATTCATCAACATAAGCTTTTCAAGTAACTTTTAAAGCTTACATGTTTAAATATTAATTTGTTGGGTTAATAGCTACAAAATGAAAATAACTAACGAATGCAATCTAAACATAGGAGAATCAGGCCTGCGTTTCACAGACGCATGCCGTTGAGGGGCCTCTGTAAAGATAAATAGCATCTCCAGAGTAGGTAAGCTCAGTGTGTTGATGCCAACATTTGCAACTGCTCTCAGCCAAGGACTCAGCACCAATATGCAACTGGCACCACTGTGACATGCACACTCGGTAAGTGGTGCCCTTTCAACCAGACATAAAAATTTACATCTGCGTATTTTAGGAAACTAATATGGTTAAAGAAAAAAGTCAACATCTCTCTAAGGTCTAGAAAAAGACAAGGGCAAAATATGTAAACTTCAGTGGAACAAAGTGTTTTATTTATCCCCCTGGGAAATCAAATTATAGGGTTTTAATTGGGCCCACTGTGTAAGCACATATATTCCTTAGTATTTTTCATATTATCTATTACAAGAATGTTATTTCTTTAACAATTAGCAATCTGTGCTGTTAAGTTTCATGCTTGCTTCAGCTACCCTAAGAGAGAAACTAATGTGGTTTGAACTTACACAATGCTGGATTTGCAAGTATATTTAAGCAATTTCTCTTTGAATAGTCTTGTCTCTCTCCACATAAAATATTCCAAATAAGCTTATGTAATTAAGTTAGATGTTAATAGCAAAATCCAGAAATGTTTCTTCTAATTCAATATTACCACTAGAAAGCTTAACAAGAATTGTTGTATTCTTCAAAAACATATATTTTTTCTGTTTCATACATTTTTGCAGGCTTTTCACTCCTAAAGTATAGAAACTGAAGACAACTTCCTTCCTTCCTTTGTTGTATAAATAACCAGTAGTCAATCCCTAACTCAAGTGTAGCTAATTTAATAACATATCAGTAAGAATCATTAATCAACAATTTTTAAAAAAATCGAGTTCACTGTGTGAGTTAGTCAAATGGGAATTTGAATAGCAGTAGTCAATTAGCTAACATTGAAATTGAATACATTCTTATGGCATGTTTTCTTGGCAGATGGGAAACCAGCCGATCCTCATTTTTACCCATAATCATGTTGTCACACATTTTATTCAGAAAAGTGAATCCAAGTTTGTCTAGCTAATCATTTATATTAGTCTCAAGATATAAGCTGTTTCATCAACTTTCTCACAGTGAATTTCTAAAGACAATTGTTTACCCAATTTACCAGGCTAAACAAGGCTTTTCTACATGTCTCAGAGACATACCACAAAGAGATTTAGCAAGTCTTCAGGGCTTGCAACAAAGTCTAAAATTTATTTATAATAGATTGTTTATAAAAATGACTATAATAATTCTTTTTCTCTTCTTGGCCATGTAATTTCCCAGATCCTCTTATCGATGAGTGGAACCTCTTTCTCCATAACTTGAATCTGCACTGGCCTTCTGGCTTGCTTTGACCTAAAGAATGTGGGCCATTTCTGAGTCCAAGCTTCAAGAGGACTTTGCATTTCCCTTTTCTCTCTTGACACACTGTTGAAGTACAATGTAAATGAGCCAGGGCACTCTTAGAAGATGAGAGACATAGTTCAGTGGTTCTCATTGCTCTAGGTGATATCCCCTCCCAACCCCCAGAAGCAGAGCAACTTGACAAAGTTGTGGCTGACCACTGATCCTCATGGAGTCAGCTTCAGTTAGAAGAATTGCTCAACTGAGTATGGTCTAAACATTCTATTTCTAAATTATGAACACAAGAAATGCTTATTGTTTTAAGCCACTGAGAATTAAGGTGACTTGTTATGCAATAACAGATAATTGATAGACTGTGCATGAGTTCTGTGTCTCTGAAGAGTTTATGTTGTTTGTCTTTTTGTAATACCTAACATGATGTGTTAAGAGTACTCACTCAATAATAAATTATGTAGTTAACTGAAATGTTTCCATAGCAATAAGAATAAGCAGTTGTCATTTAGTATGATCCAAATAATCCCTATGAATAATCAATCCATTCTATACCATATTAAATAATCTGAACATTTAACAGGAATATTGATATATAGAAAAGGCTGAATCTCAAGGTAGGATGGACTGTTTCCACAAAATTTTGATATTGGTTTGAACACCCATACTCTAATACCTGTAGTTATAACAGATGTTAATCATACAAGAAAAATTAGATTAAGTGTTTTCTCCCCATTTGGGTAACTAACTCTTTTAATGGCCCCAGCACAGCTTAAATTTCTGGAGAAGAGTTCACTAGCATCTCTATAGTAGTCAAACGACAGAAATATGGCAGCCTTGTTCATCAAAAGTGTAGTCATCAGACCATAAAGACCAGTGTCACTTCTGAGCTTTATGGAAATACAAAATCTGAGCTGGGGCTAGCTGAAGAATGAAGGAATTAGCCAGACTGAGGGAGAGTCCTTGGGAGGATTGATTCTAGTCTGCAGTCGCTTTCTGTTCTTGTTAGAATGTACTATATGGCCCAGAGATGGACATTATGGGCTACTGTGACCATGTGATCAATCAAGTTACAATTACAATGAAATCACTGGGCCCCTGCAGTTTCTATATTTGTAAAACCATGCCATTAAAAGAGCCTTAAATGACATTTTTCCAAACTCATAGTTCGATGAAAGTCATTTTTTTCTGAAATATGCCTCTCATACCTGGTACACATCAACCTTAAAAAATCAAAAGGCAGGGAAATCTCCCTTATTCTCGTCTAGGGTGAAAATGATCTGTTCTTCCACTCTCCTCCTTAGGAAATGGCTACTTAATCCTTTTTCAGACAGCTATCTTTCCCTGGGAAGCTCTCTTTTTGTGCTCTCATCTTTAATTACTTCGATTTGCATTTGACATGTTGTTCTAGAGATGGGGGAAATTGCTTTCTACAAATGTTAGAGTTTATTTTTACCAAGACAGCATAAACCAGAGTTGGACTTGAAAATAAAAGGGAGTTTATCTTATGTACTCTCTGACAACAAAAGATTCAATAGGATTTTCTCTTTTAAAAATAAAAAAGAGCTTTATTTCACATGTTTGTTGGTCGCATAAATGTGTTCTTTTAAGAAGTGTCTGTTCATGTACTTTGACCACTGTTTTTATGGGGTTGTTTGTTCTTTTCTTGTAAATTTGTTTAAGTTCCTTGTAGATTCTGGATATTAGCCCTTTGTCAGATGGATAGATTGCAAAAATTTTCTCCTATTCTGTAGGTCCTCTCTTCACTCTGATGATAGTTTCTTTTGCTGTGCAGAAGCTCTTTAGTGTATTTAGATCACATTTGTCAATTTTGACTTTTGTTGCCATTGCTTTTGGTGTTTTAGTTATGAAGTCTTTGCCCATGCCTATGTCCTGAATGGTATTGCCTAGGTTTTCTTCCAGGGTTTTTAGGGTTTTAGGTCGTACCTTTAATTGTTTAATCCATCTTGAGTTAATGTTTGTATAAGGTGTAAGGAAGGGATCTAGTCAATTTTCCCAACACCATTTATTAAATAAGGAATCTCTTCCCCATTGTTTGTTTTTGTCAGGCTTGTCAAAGATCAGATGGTTGTAGATGTGTGGCATCATTTCTGAGGCTGCTGTTCTGTTCCATTGGTCTATATATCTGTTTTGGTACCAGTACCATGTTGTTTTGGTTACTGTAGCCTTGTAGTATAGTTTGAAGTCAGGTGGCATGATGCCTCCAGCTTTGTTCTTTTTGCTTAGGATTGTCTTGGCTATACAGACTCTTTTTTGGTTCTATATGAAATTTAAAGTAGTTTTTTCTAATTCTGTGAAGAAAGTCATTGGTAACTTGATGGATAGGCATTGAATCTATAAATTACTTTGGGCAGTATAGCCATTTTCACAATATTGATTCTTCCTCTCCGTGAGCATAGAATGTTTTTCCATTTGTTTGTGTCTTAATTCCTTGATCAGTGGTTTGTATTCCTCCTTGAAAAGGTCCTTCACATTCTTTGTAAGTTGTATTCCTAGGTATTTTATTCTCTTTGTAGCAATTGTGAATGGAAGTTCACTCATGATTTGGCTCTCTCTTTGTCTATTATTGGTGTATAGGAATGCTTGTGATTTTTGCACATTGATTTTGTATCCTGACACTTAGCTCAAGTTGCTTATCAGCTTAAGGAGATTTTGGGCTGAGATGATGGGGTTTACTAAATATACAATCATGTCATCTGGAAACAGAGACAATATGACTTCCTCTCTTCCTATTTGAATATCTTTTATTTCTTTCTCTTGCCTCATTGCCCTGGCCAGAACTTCCAATACTATGTTGAATAGGCGTGGTGACACGGGGCATCCTTGTCTTGTGCCGGTTTTCAAAGGGAATGCTTCCAGCTTTTGCCTATTCCGTGTGATATTGGCTGTGGGTTTGTCGTAAATAAATAGCTCTTATTACTTTGAAATAAGTCCCATCAAAACCTAGTTTATTAAGCGTTTTTAGCATGAAGGGGTGTTGAATTATATTGATAGCCTTTTCTGCATCTATTGAGATAATCATGTGGTTTTTGTCATCAGTTCTATTTATGTGATGGATTATGTTTATTGATTTGTGTAAGTTGAACCAGCCTTGCATCCCAGGGATGAAGCTGACTTGGTCGTGGCGGATAAGCCTTTTGATGTGCTGCTGGATTCGGGTTGCCAGTATTTTATTGAGAATTTTTGCATTGATGTTCATCAGGGATATTGGCCTGAAATTTTCTTTTTTTCTTGTGTCTCTGCCAGGTTTTACTGTTGGGATGATGCTGGCCTCATAAAATGAGTTAGGGAGGAGTCCCTCTTTTTCTATAGTTTGGATTAGTTTCAGAAGGCATGGTACCAGCTCCTCTTTGTACCTCTGGTAGAATTCGGCTGTGAATTTGTTTGGTCCTGGGCTTTTTTTTGGTTGGTAGGCTGTTAATTACTGCCCCAATTTCAGAACTTGTTATTGGTCTATTCAGGGATTCCACTTCTTCCTGATTTAGTCTTGGGAGGGTGTATGTCTCCAGGAATTTATTCATTTCTTCTAGATTTTCTAGTTTATTTGTGTAGAGGTGTTTATAATATTCTTTGATGGTAGTTTGTATTTCTGTGGTATCAGTGGTGATATCCCCTTTATCATTCTTTATTGTGTCTATTTGATTCTCCTCTCTTTTCTCCTTTATTAGTCTGGCTAACGTTCTACCTATTTTTTTAATATTTTAAAAAAACCAGCTCCTGGATTCACTGATTTTTTGAAGGGTTTTCTTTGTGTCTCTATCTCTTTCAGTTTTGCCCTGATCTGTTATTTCTTGTCTGCTGCAAACTCTTGAATTTGTTTGCTCTTGCTTCTCTAGTTCTTTTAATTGTGATGTTAGGATGTCAATTTTAGATCCTTCCTGCATTCTCCTGTGGGCATTTAGTGCTATGAACTTCCCTCTGAACACTGCTTTAGGTGTGTCCCATAGATTCTGGTACGTTGTGTCTGTTCTCATTGGTTTCAAAGAACGTATTTATTTCTGCCTGGACTTCGTTATTTACCCAGTAGTCATTCGGGAACAGGTTGTTCAGTTTTCATGTAGTTGTGCAGTTTTGAGTGAGTTTCTTAATCCTGAGTTCTAATTTGATTGCGCTGTGGTCTGAGAAACTGTTTGTTATGATTTCTGTTCTTTTGCATTTGCTGAGGAGTGTTTTACTTCTAGTTTATGTGGGCTGTTTTAAAATAACTCTGATGTGCTGAGAAAAATGTATATTCTGTTGATTTGAGGTGGAGAGTTCTGTAGATGTCTATTAGGTCTTCTTGGTCCAGAGCTGAGCTCAAATCCTGAATATCCTTGTTAATTTTCTGTCTTGTTGATCTGTCTAATATTGACAGTGGAGTGTTAAAGTCTCCCACTACTATTGTGTGGGAGTCTAAGTATCTTTGTAGGTCTCTAAGGACTTACTTTATGAATCTAGGTCATCCTGTGTTGGGTGCATATGTATTTAGGATAGTTAGCTCTTCTTGTGCATTGATCCCTTTACCATTAAGTAATGGCCTTTGTCTTTTTTATGTTTGTTGGGTTAAAGTCTGTTTTATCAGAGACTAGGATTGCAACCCCTGCTTATCATCAGTGGTCATCAAAGAAATGCAAATAAAAACCACAATAGGATACCATATCATGCCAGTTAGAATGGTGGTCATTAAAAAGTCAGGAAACAACAGATGCTGGAGGGGATGTGAAGAAGTAGGAAGGCTTTTACACCACTGGTGGGAGTGTAAATTAGTTCAACCATTGTGGAAGACAGTATGGTAATTCCTCAAGGATCTAGAACCAGAAATACTGTTTGACCCAGCAATCCCGTTACTGGGTATATACCCAAAGGATTATAAATCATTCTACTATAAAGACACATGCACACATATGTTTATTGCAGCACTATTCACAATACCAAAATCTTTGAACCAACCCAAAGGCCCATCAATGAGAGACTGAATAAAGAAGATGTGGCACATATACACCATGGAATACTATGCAGCCATAAAAAACAATGAGTTCATGTTTTTGCAGAGACATGGATGAAGCTGGAAACCATCATTCTCAGCAAACTAACACAGGAACAGAAAACCAAACACCACATGTTCTCACTCATAAGTGAGAGTAGAACAATGAGAACACATGGACACAAGGTGGGGAACATCACACACTGGGGCCTGTTGGGGGGTGGGGGCCTAGGGGAGGGATAGTATTAGGAGAAATATCTAATGTAGATGACTGGTTGATGGGGGCAGCAAACCACCATGGTACATGTATACCTATGTAACAAACCTGCACGTTCTGCATGTGTATCCCAGAACTTAAAGTGTAATAATAATTAAAAAATGAAGCTAGAAAGCATAAATTTTTTCAAATAAGTAAATAATAAAAAAGAGGAAACCCTAGTAACTTTGACTGATAAAGACATGTGATTTTCTTTCTACTTGTAATTTGCTACTTCCAAAAAGCCAGAGAGGCTCCCATTATCATATTTATAAATCAATATGAAAATCGTTTCTAAAAAAAATTATAAGAAATGTTCCAGATATGGAGTTTATATGCATAAGTTTTCTTTGGTTTAGTTTTTTGTGGTATTAAGAAATTGAAAGCAACTGAAATAACCAACAATATTAAAAGAGTGAAATGAATCACGGTACAACCTTTTTGTGAAGCATTACGAATCCAGAAGTAGCAACTTGCTTATACTGCAGTGAACACTAAATGTAATTGCAAAATATTATGATGGTCATGTTTGCTCTGTAGAAGTTTCATATGCAAGAGTGAAAGCAAAACTTTCCAAAGCTTAGCTGGTGAAATTTAATAAACAGAAAAGCAATAAGCCTGATAAATGCATCTCAAATTTGCATAGCATAGTGGTTTTAATGCTCAGATGAATTCATAACAGCTTTTGGGTACCTAACATGTAATAAAGTATGGAAGTTCTAATTTCAAAATAAAAATTAGAGTAGAGTTTCATTTATTATATTGCTTTTTATTTTCCACACTTAAAAAAATTATCAAAACTTTTATAATTTAAAGATGCATGAAAGCTACTGTTTATGGCAGTTTTGTGGACTAGATAATATAAAAACCTTCTTGTTATCAAAATCCTGGAAAATGCTAGTAGCAACATATTAATATTAATTTGAAATTACATAGTTAATTTTGAAAATGAATCCCCAAAGGTCAAAATCAAAGAAGAAATTGGTAAACAGAGCCATTAGCTGAAATGGATGACTTGGTTGTTCTTAGGGTAACTTGCCATTAGAGAGGAATGTCCATGAGGACTGGGATTTAATAATTATGCAAGGAGAAGAAGTGCGGATTTGTGTTGACAAGAGACAATGGGTGATAACTTCTTCATGAAGCCTGGACAATCCAAGGCTGCAACTTAAATAAAAGTGTGGACAAGAGTGATCCACTCACATTCATGGAGTGACAATAAAGCAACTTGTCAGCTTCATCTTGGAGGCTGTGTGAGAAAAAATATCTCCAGGAAAATTCATAATTTTGGATGTTCCTTCACATTGGGTCGAAGATGTTGTTTGCTGGTTTAATAATAGGGTATCTGGGGGAGGAGGAAAGTACAGATATCTAGCATCTGCTAATTTCTGTGGTGATAATAACATTATTATGGCTAATTTCAGGTTACCAATGTGATATCATGAACTAGGAATTGGGGAGAGATGTGGACAATCAGCTGACACAAGCCAGTGTGAGCTAGCTTCATCCAGCACCCTACTGATTTAAAGAGTGAACTCATATCACTTGAATAATCCAGCAATAAAAATATCATAGAAGGGTTACATATTCAGTAAAAAGGTGAACTAGAAAAAAATAAACAACCCATTGGTTGTTTATGCTGCTCTTCTCCCTTCTCCTTCCCCTTTTTGAAGGCTTCGGCAGCGTAAGACTGCCACCTCTTTGGATTTTTGCACTGCGTGGAATAACTCCATGATTTCCTTCTGGTATTTAATGGGGGTTCCCCCAGAGGTTAGGAACTCCCTTTCTTTCCATATTGCAGCATGGGCATGTAGGATTAGATAAGCATACTTGCTATCTGTATACACATTTATTCTTCTTCCCTTTCCCAGTTCTAAGGCTCGGGTAAGTGCCACTAGTTCTGCTAACTGGGCAATGGTCCCTGGGGGAAGAGGCTTACTTTCAAGTACTGTTACATCACTAACTATGGCATAACCTGCCCTTCATACCCCATTCTCCCATTCTCCACAAATGAACTTCCATCGGTATATAGGTTAAGGTCAGGATTAGCTAAGGGGACTTCTAAGAGATCCTCTCGAGCAGCATAAGTCTGTACTATAATTTTTTGGTGGTCATGCTTGATTGATTCCCCATCCTTTGGGAGAAAAGTGGCAGGGTGGAGGGCTGCACACATGCATATGTGAAGCACAGGTCCCTCAAGGAGTAGCGCCTGGTATCAAAGTAGGCAGTTGTCTGATAGCCATAAACTTCCTTTGGCATCTAGTATGCCATTTACATCATGAGTAGTCCAGACAGTGAGATCCTTTCCTTGTATTATTTTGATAGCCTCTGACACTAAGATAGCCACCATCGCAACTACCCATAAACGGTGAGGCCAGCCTTTGCTACTATATCAGTTTCCTTACTTAGGTATGCCACTGATTGTGGGGTTGTCCCATGAGTCAGAGTAAGGACCCCAAGAGCTATTCCTGCTCTTTCTGTGATGTATAAAGAGAAGTTTTGTCCTGTGAGAAGGCTTAAGGCTGGAGCTTGAGTTTGTTCCTTCCAATGCCCAGACTTCAGGGTTGATTCCCTCCTCAAGCAGGGGACAATAAATGCGTAACTTGTTCCCCATATTCATGTATATAATAGCTCCAGCTTTGGCTATTATATCCCTCCCTAATAAGGATATGGGACTTTTAGGTATAACAGGAAAGGCATGTGAAAAGAGAAAAATCTCCCAATTACAACTGAGGAAGTGGGAGAAATACCTGGTTACAGGCTGTCCCAGGATTCCTCAGTTGGTAACGAACCTCGAGGGCAGTTGTCTGGGACAGAAGATTAACACTGAGAAGGGTGTGCCAGCGTCCAGGAGGAAGTCAATTTCCTGGCCCTCAATGGTTAAACATACCCAGGGCTCAGTGAGGGTGATGTCATGAGCTGGTGCTTGCCCCGGGCACCCTCAGTCCTGTTGTTGGGTCATCTGGTTGGGGGCTTCTGGTCCAGAGAACCTTTGTCCTCTGGGGCAGTGCACCTTCCAGTGATTGCCTCGGTATAGTGGACATGGGTGAGGGGGCAGCTTGTTTCTCATTGGACAATGTTTTTTAAAGTGTCCTTGCAAATGACACTGATAACAAGCTCCACCAGGTGATTGGCCTGCTCCATTTTCTGTCCTGTCTGAACCAGCAAGGTTTGTTTTTCTGAGGGCCATGACTAAGACTGCGGCCTTTCTCTGATCTCACTTTTCCTTTTCGGCTGTTCCTCTTGGTCCCTATTATAGAACACCAAGGTTGCCAAGTTTAATAATGCCTCCAGATTTTGTTCAGGGCCCAGGGCTCAGTTTTGGAGGTTTCTTCTGATATTTGTGGCTGATTGGGTAATAAACTTATCTTTTAGAATCAATTGACCCTCTAGTGAGTTGGGTAACAGGGGAGTATATTTTCTTAAGGTGTCCCATAGCCACTCGAGGAAGGCAGAAGGATTTTCTTCCTTTCCCTGAGTTATGGTGGACATCATTGAATAATTCGTGGGATTTTTCCTAATTCTTCTTAGTCCTTCTAGAACACAGATCAGTGGATGTTTATGACTCCAGTCCCCATGATCTGAGTCAAGGTCCCAGTGGGGATCCATACTGGGTATGGCTTGCTGACCGGGGGAATTTGTCCCTTTCTTAGGCTGTCATTCTATCATTTTCTTGAGTAAGATACCAGGTATCTCCAAACTCTCAGGCTGCAGCTAAAGCTGTATTCTTTTCATTAAAGGCCAGGGTTTGATCTAACAATAGCATGATATCTCTCCAAGTGAGATAGAAGGTTTGCCCTAGACCCTGTAGGACATCTACGTACCTATCAGAATCATCTGAAAACTTCCCCAGGTCTGCCTTGATCTGCTTTAAATCGGAGAGGGAGAAGGGGACAGGTACCTGTGTTGGGCCAAATTCCCCTGCCACTACAGCTTGAAGGGGACATAACCAATAGCCCAGGGGGTTTTGTGGTCCTTTGGAGATTTCTTTGCTTATTTCCTTCTGGGAAGGGGAGATTAGAGGAGGCTTATCATTAATAGGAAGGGGAGCTATAGGGAGGCTAGCATAGAGAGGTCCTCCTGTGGGATGTAAATTGCAAGCTTTGCATAGTTGTGTATTCTCCTTCAATGAAAAGAAAGCTTGGACATAATATATTTCACTCTATTTGCCTTCCCTCTTACAGAAAAGGTCAAGCTGCAGGATAGTATTGTAATTTATACTTCCCTCAAGTGGCCATTTTTCCCCATCAGAGAGAGAATATTAGGGCCAGGCCATAGTGCAGAAAAAAATGAGCCGCCTCTTTTTCAGGGTTTGTGGGTCAAATTGGTCCCAATGGCTTAGGATGCATTTCACAGGTGAGTCTGTTGATGCCTGTGTTTCCCATCTGAAAGACAAAACCACCTATGGTTTTGGTTTGTTTGTTTTCCCCCAACCCAAGAATCCACAATGGTCCCCAGACCCTGCTGATCATAATAGTTGCACTCACTGACGCAGCAGCAGAAACAACTCTTGCCTAAGAACGTGCAATGGTCCCTGGACCCTGCTGATCAGAATAGTTGTGCTCACTGATGCAGCAGCAAAAACACCTCTTGCCCAAGAACCTACAACAGTCCCTGGACCCTGCTGATCAGAGTAGTTACACTCACTGATGCAGCAGCAGAAACACTAGTTTTCCTCCTGGACCACGAGGAGGACCAAGGAAGGTCAGATTTAGTGGCCCTTACCAATGCATTCTTGAAAACCTGTGCCCCTGCCTGTCCTCCTAGACCACAAAGAGGACCAAGAAAAATCAGATTTAGTGGCCTTTACTGACACATTCTCGAAAACCTGTTAGAGTCCTAAGCATTCTCCTGTTAGTATTGGGACTTTACTCATGTCCTATAAAGATGTTATGCCCCCAAAATGAAGTGGAGGTCCATACCCTGAGGGAGGGAAGGGATCTCCAGGGTTGGAAGAGTGCTGCCTTTTGTCCGCACTTGAAAAGGAAGGACATCATTTCTGAAGCTCCCCATATCCTAGCTTCAGGAATAGCTTTTGTTAGGCCTGCTAGTCTGAGAAGGGATCCTAAAATTCCAGATAGTCCCCCGCCCCGATGGGGCTTTGAGTAAAAATTATGTCTTTCTGATTAGTGAGCCCAGGTGCCTAAAGAAGGTAACAGTCCTGAAGTTTATACTAGAAATCATTCTTATAGGAGAAATTAGAAAAGCACCAGAGACGGAGTGGTTTTTAGAAGCAAGACTAGCCTCAGAGAAAAGAGGCGAGAGGAAGTTTGTCTGACAGGTGCTAGGACCCAAGGAGACAAGGGTCAGGAAAGATAGGATAGATGGGTGAGTCTCGCTTGGGTGACATGACTTTGAGAGTTCCGCTTATAGCCGCAGGGTCAACCAACTTGTTGTCAGGACCCCGGAACTGAATGGCTTTCCTCTGTGTCGACCCTTGGCTCAGCCCAGAAGTACAGGAAGAGTGGAAGCTGGTTCCAGGCAAACCAACGCTCCCAAATCCGAAGAGTTGGGGGTTGTTAGAGAGCCCTTTCCCAGAAAACCTGACACCCGTGTCTTTAGTCCAGCAGCCATGCTAGTTGCTTTTAACTGGCCGACAGGTGCCCAGTATTTAGTAACTGAATTCTAAGGAAAAATAGACAGAATATTAAGCGAAAGGGGTCTGATGGTGTTCACTGCTTGGTGATTGTCCCTTTGTGGTCACCAAAATGTGTCCAGAATTTATTCCTTCTGGTGGGTTCTTGGTCTCGCTGACTTCAAGAATGAAGCCACGGACCCTCGCAGTGAGTGTTACAGTTCTTAAATGTGGCGCGTCCGGAGTTGTTTGTTCCTCTTGATGGGTTCGTGGTCTCACTGACTTCAGGAGTGAAGCCGCAGACCTTCTCAGTGAGTGTTACAGATCGTAAAGGTAGTGTGGACCCAAAGAGTGAGCAGCAGCAAGATTTATTGTGAAAAGCAAAAGAACAAAGCTTCCACAGTGTGGAAGGGGACTCCAGCGGGTTGCTGCTGCTGGCTTGGGTGGCCAGCTTTTATTCCCTTATTTGGCCCTACCCACATCCTGCTGATTGGTCCATTTTACAGAGTGCTGATTGGTGTGTTTTACAGAGTGCTGACTGGTGTGTTTACAAACCTTTAGCTAGACACAGAGTGCTGAATGGTGCATTTTTACAGAGTGCTGATTGGTGCATTTACAATCCTCTAGCTAGAAAGAAAAGTTCTCCAAGTCCCTAGTCGACCCAGGAAGTCCAGCTGGCTACACCTCTCACTCTGAATGAGTAAGTAACCTATATTAGTTAACTTGACTGGTCTTGTCTGTAGAAGAGAGACCCATGAACTTTGATAATATAGATCCCATTGTGATATACCAAAGATTAATTTCAATAATTGAGCAGCCTACACATTATCTCTCTTTTAGGTGGAAAGGGGGGAATGGAAATATGATAGAATCTCTTCTTAATTGAAATGAAATCTTAGTAATTTTACTTAGATGTATTAAATTCACAGCAAGAGAATAAACTGGAATTTTCTCACTATGAAAGATGATGGTAATTTTTAAGTAATATACAAGTATACATTTACTTATTCAAATAAAAAATTAACAATCTCATAATGTGATATTAAAATCATGTATATCAGAGACATTCATTGTTGACAAAAATATTTCTGTATGAAAATAATACTAATTCAGTATTTAGTAACATTTCTTCACTGGAAAATATTATATATTATGCATATAATACATAGATTCTTTTTATTATTTTAATTCTTTTTTGGTAATTAGTATAACTTAAGTGTATGTGTGTTAGAAGGTATGTATGATGAATGTGTCTGTGTGTTTATATGAAGTATATATATACTAGATCATATACTTGTTCAAGTTTCTCTTCAAATACACACAGAATTATTTGGACTACTTCTCATAAATTAATGATTCATATACCTTTATATATCAGTAAAGTGCATTTTATCTATATCTTTGGAACTGGAGAGAGTAAGTAATAATGAACAAAGGAGAGGAGGATTTGTGCTGATTTCTCAGAAGAGGCAGTGAAAATATTCTCCTATTTTCTTACTATCTTACACTTCCTTACTATAGAACTTCTCTTTACATGAGTATCCCACTGAGAATTACAGAAGAATTTAAGCATTTTCCATGAAAGAGAGATCTGGTAAGTCAAACTTACTAATTTATCTCTTTTCTGCCTGATTTTTGGGGGGATATTTAAAATCCAGTATTAATTAATGCTGAAGAATCAGTGTTTATTCCTAGATACAAAGAGACCTAGAATGTAGGACATATTTGGATGAAAATGTATGGTTTCTGTGCTTGGAATTCAGGTTTGCATTTGGTGCCAAAGATACAATCTAAGTAAGATTCAGTCCCTGCTTTCAAGGAACTTGACAGATTTCTGAAGTAGACAATTAAGTTTACAATAAAAAGTGGCAACTAAAATAAAAAAAAAAAAAAGTGGCAACTACAGGCTACATGTAGATAAAAGGCAGAAATAGAAAAATCTAAAAAATAAAAACCTTCCCTAGCATGTATTAGATTATTAATTTGTATTGTATCTGAAGCCATCAAAATCCCTACTACCAGAATAACTCACCAGAATATACCAAATTTTTGTAAGTTAAACTCCTATGAAATGTTATTATAAAATTTATTATATAGTGTTAGAGAAACCTGGAAGAGTGACTTGAACTCACTACATGGCAAGGTTTGATAGTAACTTAAGTCAGTAAGTATATGTGCGTTTCCTATGTGTTCTTAATCCAGCTACTTCTTAATTCTGTTTTTTTTTTTCTATCTCAACTTGTAGAAACTATAATAATACATATGAGAATATTTGCAGTACACGCAGCCCATAAAATATAGTTCTTTTCATCAAGTCCATGTGTTTGTTAACTATTCAACTCCAATGTTTCACTTATGTGTTTTTTGTTACTTCCTAACAGAATATACTTTAATATAAGACAGTCTTTCAGATGGAAAGTTCTTATGCTGTAAAATTAAAGAGCATCCAATTTCTCCAATTGCATACAATAATTAATTTAAAATAAATATACTGTTGTATAATACTTTAAATTACCACTGAGTTGTATATATTGTATATTGAAAATGTTCTCCTCCATAGCTTGAAACGTTAGAGGGTATTTTCCCTCTTTCTTTTTTTTTGTCTTGCTTTACTCACCACTCCTAACCTCCCTGATGTATTACCATAGAAGAAATTATAATCCAGGAATGAAGTTAATAAGGAGAACTATCCAAATTTAACTTTATTTCTGAAAATAGTTTGCCTGATTTCTTCATGGGTGCCATTTGATTAGAGTAACTGATTTCCAGACCAGGAATTATTATAGATCATGAAGATGAAAATGTCTCACCTTCAAAGTAGAATAGAGGCCAAAGAAAATAAAATTAACTGCAGGGTCAACATGTTCCTTAAATGTAGAATAAAGCCAGAACCATTAACTAAAGAACTTTAAATAATAAAATAAAGAATCCTTCAAATTGCATTCTTCAACATCAGTTTTGTCAACATGATTAATCTGAATGATATAGCCTGACTAGGAATTAAATGCCAAGTGTTAGAATACTCCAAAATGGCAACTTGAGCTGGCAATAGCCTGACACTTATGATCATCGGCCACATTTGGGAAGTCATTATGATTAGCCTAGGGTCTTCAAAAATCGCTTCTCAGGGATTTCTTAACACCTCAAATAAATGAGGCTGCATGAATTTTCTGTGGATATTTTCTTTGTCTTTTACCCTTCTTTGGGAACTAGGTCAGTCCTGAATGTCTTGAAGTTTACCATGTGCTATAAGACTGATGGTATCTCTTTTCAGCTGGAATTTTAGATATGGCAGGAAGAGTTATTTCCACTCTCTTTATGTCCCCAGTTCTGCTTTGTGTTGAGGTGAAAACACTAACTTTTGTCTAATTTCTCCTTATTTTTCCTCTTCTCCTCTTCTTTTCATAAAACATGTGCAAATAAGAACTTAGGTTCCTTTTATTTCTCCAGTTTTTGCCCATGCAGTCTCTCTCTCTCTCTGTCCTCTCTCTCTCTCATTCTCTCTCTCTCTCTCTCTCACACACACACACACACAATCTGGAAATCAGTAATTCTTGTACACACTCCTACTTTGACTTGCTTGCCTGCAAACCTCATAAGGCATCTCCAGGCTGGAGATTCACTCTCAATAAACATAGAGCTGTCTATTTCATAGCTATCTTTTGGCCATGAAATAAAACCTTTTAGAAGAAAATACTTAAAATTGGCACGGTAGAATTTTAGTTTTCCTATTTACCTTTCAAGAGACAATGTAATAAAGACTTTCTATTTAACAAACAAAGCCTGCTATTTCAAATGAGGGCTTCTAGATTATTCTAGATAAAACTAGTTATCTCAGGAGAATCATCTCCAACTCTCACCACATTATCTGGTAACTAAGTGTTCTCTTGTGCTCATCTCTGATATATACCAAATTTCAACCTTATTTTACTAAAATTGTTGAGCTGACCTCCCTTAGGAACTTCAGCATGTGTGTTGCGTAACATATTTCGCAATTACTGTTGTCTCTGGGGAAGGAAGGGCCTCATAATTTATCTCTCAGATTCTAGGAGAGTCCTGCTGGCAGCGTAATTGTGAAAGTTGCTAAGCCAACACCAGCCTTTCCTGAGCGCTGAAGGCCACATAGAAAAAACATTCAAATGCTGCCTTTCAGCTTTGGGGGGTCAAGAGAAAACTTCAGTTATAGATGTGGCCCAGGTGATGGGGATTCTGACCACAGCAGCATTTAATTTTCTTTTGAATAAATTATTTCCACGTCATCCTGAGATTCTTGTTTTTACTTTCTCTGTTCTTTTCCTTATTTTTCTACCTTTACCTAGACCTTCTTACTGCCTAGCTTACTCTTCTAGACCCTTTAAAAGAATATTTGAATTGTTCACAGAGATCAAAAGAATAACACAAAACCACACACTCTCATTCTTATATCAAGACATAGCTTAAAATTGATCTTAAAATGGATAAGCCACCATAAGTTAAAAATTCACTTTAGTAACAATAAAACATTTAAATATAAAGTTTACAGTGTAGAAGTAAAGGCCTCCACCCACCCAGTGTGATAAAAATTCAAGTTAAATAAAAAACAAAGTTCACTTTCTGATTTTATTAATGTAGTACTAACAAAAGTTCTCAATAAATATAAAGTCCAGTTAAAAAATTACAGCATCTCTCTAGTTCTCTCTCTGATTATTACGGAACAATAATACTTTGCAGCATCGACATTACACTGATTGAATGATTTTATGTAGATTTTTTATGAGGAAAAGTTATGAAAAAAATAGAGGCTTTACAGATTTTTGTTTTATGTAGTTTTTCTAAGCAACAAAGATTTAAGATCTTTAATGAAATTTGCTTACTTCATAGTGACCCATTTATAAAATATAAAATAATAATTTTATTCTTTCAACTTGTTTTTATAATTCTCTATACAGTCAAGAAACATAAACATGGTATAAGCTGTGCTTACTAGCTTTTAAATGTTCTCATAAAACACCAATAGCTGAATTTCTTCACCAGTGTACTTCCTCTAAATTAAAAGTAGTAGATCAGGGCAACTTTTATTCTGACTATAATTACATATTTTCCACACTAACCTACTTAGGTGTGCTATGTTTCTCTTACTTCAGTATATTCTGAGTTTAAAGAAATAGAGGAGGGGATTACTTAATAGCCCATAAACTTTTTCCCTACAGGGAAGACTGTACACACTTAATATAAGATAGAGTAAAACACATGATGTACTGGTCAATGTAAGCACATAGTAGTCACAAAACCAAGCTCTTGTCAAAACTGTCATACCTCAATCCATTTAATAGTCATCCATTAAGTAAAAAATATTCACATTTTATTTAAGTGATTTTTTTTCCGGAATAATTTCACTTTATAGCTCTGTAATTGTAACATTTAAGATAAAATGTCATTATTTGATAAGGCCCAAATTGACATCTTTTATTTTTCTTCTAAATGCGACACAATTTAATTTCAAATGCATTTTAAATTAATCATTTAATGAATATCTTATTTTTTGATGATCTTACTTTTATAAATAGTATTTATTTTAAAAAATGGGTTATCTGATTATAAAAATTCTAACAAATACTCTCTCTCTTTAACACACTGGTATGAATTATTTAGAAAAAAAACATTATTTTTGACTCGCACCTGTAGAAAAGATAAACTATTTCACTTTACTATTTTTAAGAAGCAATTTTACAAATTCACAAACACATTTTCTTAATAAATTTCAATTTTCTTATTTTTGAATATTGTTTGTTAAGCAGATTTCTAAAGTAAAAATGATAAACTCTTTGTGAACTTGCATCTAATTTCAAAGAATCAATCATTTTTACAAGGCCAGTAATTCACGAGATGAAGTGAGGCTTACACCAATGCTTTTTTCCTTTCTTGGTAATATGTTACTGTAGAAACATTCAAGAAATTCCTGGCCTTAAACAACATACCAAATGAGACAGAAATAAGTGTTCTCCCTGGCACTCCTCAACTTTTAAAATAGATTAATGGCCATCTAAATGTGCTCATTTTATTGCCACATAAAACATCAAGCAGATTGCATCAGCACAAGCTTTATGGTAAGAAATAGCGAGGCTGAGGTTTTGAAGATGTAAGAAAACAAATTAGACTTGTAAGTTCATCGTGGAAACAGCCTGGGGGAAAGTATAGCCTCATGGTTGCAAGGCAGGGCTCACACCAAGTTTCATGAAGGACAACTAGGACACTGGTGCAGAAAGCCAATTTTTATCTTTAAAGGCAAGTTCTTGGAGTGATTACCAACAATGGGACTTTAGAGGTAACAGCAAGTGGCCTCTATTCTCCAAATTATCTCCATCCAGCTCGTATTTTAGAGCTGGAGTAGATTTCAAATCTCATCTCATATTTTATTATCTTTAAAAATACTAAAAAAATACAACTGTTTAAATTTTGCAAAAAGAGCAAAACATCCATTATCCCACCTTATTTTTATTTTTCACATCGTTTTACTGGTTATACATATTTACACCTAATGTGTGTTTAAGCATGTTTATTCATTCCACAACTGTGTATCTTGTGCCTGCATGTCCCATTTAGGGCAGTAAATTTGTGAGTCAAACAGACACAAACCCTTCCCCCAAAGAAGGGGGGATAGTTTGATTATCAGTCAAGGTATCATGATCAGTTTTCCACATTCCTGTCCAATCTTTTAAAATAATCATATTTTCTGTCTAGCTGTTTTTCCATTAAGTTAATGAAACATAATATAATCATACCTCCAACCCACACCTTCTACTATGGACTCATTTTTTTTCCAATAATGAGAAAACTGAGACATTGGGAGTAACAGGTGTCAGTTGAAAATGGACTTGCATGATATCTTCCTCCCTATTCGAATGTCAACATGCCGGAGTGTGGTGACATCACTGTCAATGGTGCAATCCACCTGGATAGAGTAGGGATGGAGAAGAGGGATCCCAGTGTGTGCCTGAGAAGGAGGAAGAGATTGAATTCCTGTGAGGGCAAGAAATTGTGAAATGCAGAGGGAAACTGAGACAAATTTTACCCACTTCACAACATTTTGGAGGCACAACTCTGCACCTTGGAAAGACTCATTCACATTCCATAAGGCTACCTAGTAAGATGCATTATCTTAGAGGGAAGTGTAAACAGCATTACTATTATGTCTAGATCTGTTACCGGAGAGCATGGGAGGTTGTGTGGAGGAATCTAATTTGTAAGTGATGAGCATCTATCATGGTCTCCCACTTTCACTCATGTTTTCTCATTTAATATCCACTAATAAATGTTTGGGTTGAGTATACCTATCCCCAGTTTTTGGAAGCCTAAACTTAGGTTGAGACGTCAAGAAAATTGTCCAAGATAATACAAAGTAACAATGTAAACCCTTGTATATCTTATTCTACTGCACATAAGATAAAGACCAAAAAAGTATCAATAAGTGCTTAAAACTTATCTGTAGAACAGTTGGCAATCTGTTTATTTTTCTTTCCATAATAAGGCTGAACTCGTTTGACTTTCTAATCTGCAAGTTCTAGGGCTGTCTTAAATGCTGTGCCATTAAAGTACTCATCAAATTATTAAAAATCTATTTGCAATAACTTAATCCCCAATTTTTGTTGTAGCTGTTTCTACATCTAGGTTTATATGAAATGAAAGAGAAGCTACATCAAAATTTGCAATGTGGAAGTCATCACTGAAAAATAATAGATTTTTATTATGCAGATTATGGGACATAATTCAATAAATCACAAGTAATACTAATATCTTATTTGTGCTTTAACCTAAGTCAGCATATTTTAAAACTACTTGTAAATATACCTGGAGAGTATCTTAATATAAACTAACACAAAGAACTTCATGTTTTTCTGCCAATTTTGGCTTAGCAAAAGTGAGCATACAACCAGGAAAACAAGCTAATATTTAAAAACAAGAGCCATTAAGAATCTCTACACTCTTTGTCATAAGAGTTCAGTAGGTATCATTTCAATATCTTCAAAGTTATATATTATGGTACAGATGAAATATATAACAGGCAGAGCAGCAGGACAGAATATAAAGTCCCCAATGATTACAGTAATACATATAGATTCGGAATTAAATCAACTTACTTAATATAAAAATAAAAAGGATCAATTTTCAATACATTGTTATAACAATTGTCTAATCATTAAAGAAAAAAATGGGTTAGATTCTTATACAGTAAAATAAATTCAGAGGTATTTTTTAAAAAGGGTAAAAATAAAGCTATGAAAGTACCAAAGCATAACATGAGTTAATATTTATATAATCTTCAGTTATATATTTTGTAAATATTTTATTAAAAGATAGATTTCAGAAAGGATGATCTAGAACAGATCTGGGCTGGTTTGGATTCAGCTCAAGGTAAGCATGCATGGATGCAGCCCTGCATGATCTCCCTTGGTTCCTGATGGTTTTAAACCTGCTGTTCACGAGCAATGATGCTGGCCCCAGCTGTTAAAGGTCCCAGCTCAGAAGTGCAGAATCTCACCTCATGAACTTCAGTGTGAGCAGTATTGCAAGAACATACAGAAACTCAGGGTTCCATCCTATTACCTGTTGCCCTGCTGAAACATAGATCTACACACCCACATTTATTACTGTGCCATGGCTTTCTACAAAGGGAATGTTATATATTGAAATAAACAGAAATTTTAAAGTTGCGTATATCAAAAAACTTAAAAGGATAATATTTGGGGATATTTTTTAAATCTCTACTCATAACACATTTCAAGAATAAAATCAGCCCCTCAATAATCAACAAAACTTTAAGTCATACAATCTAGAAGTTCAAAATCCAAGAGATTTTTTCCTCCTTCAAACAAACATCGTAATATTTTCAAAGATCTTCAATATGACACTTCCCTGTTTTTCTTTATAAATGCTGTCTTTCCTTTGTTTTCAAACATACTTCACCCTCTTTCAAAGACACCTCAACACCGTTTTAAAATACTTTTTAAAAAAATACTAATTTGTAATTTCCACCTTTTCCTCCAATGCTGAGTATTGGGATAGCTCATTGTCCCTACGTATTCTTATAAGACTTATCTTCCCTTGCTGAGCAAATCAGTTATAAGAGGAAGGTGGTAACATTGATGTGTTAAGAACTAGGGTTCAATGGCTTCCAGCCACTGACTAGTAGACCTTGCCCTCTGGCTTCATACAGAGCTGTCCTTGTAAATGGCAGAGTCTGATTTTAAATTGAGGTACTTTTTAGTTTTTTATAACCATAGCTCTCTTTGACTTTCTATAAGTTTTAAATTATAATACCATTCGCTAATGCTTCAAATTCCCCAAATTGGAGCCATTCTCAATCCTTCCAACTTCCACATGTAGTTTTTCAGCAGATCCTATCAGCTCTACTTTTAAAGGATATCTAAAATAGAACCACTTTTTACCATCTCCACCACTTCCCCCCTAGAATAAGGCATCCTCTTCTCTTGCCTGGGCTGAAATAACTTCCCAGCTGATTTTTCTGTTTCTTGTACCACTTCATTGCTGACTATTCTGCATATAAAAGTCAGAGTAATGTTTTTAATATGTCATTTCTCATTTCAAAAACCTCAAGTTTTCCCCTAAAAAGCTAAAGCTTACTAGTGTTTACATTTCCCTGAATGAGCCAGCTTATCACCAAGATACAGTTATTCTCATTTCTTTACTATTCCTCAGAAACAACAAACCTTCTCCTTGCACGTAATTATCTCGTCATTCTCCCTGAGCAGGCCATTCCCTAGGTCGGTGGCTTTCAAGGCATGAACCCTGAGCAAGCAGCATGAGCACCACCTGGGAACTTGCTAGAAAAGCAAATTCTCAGGCTCCACTGCTGCAGAGCTACTGCATAAGAAACCCAGAAATCTGTGATTTATAAAGCCTTCCAGATGATTCTGAGGTATACTCAAGTTTCAGAGTCTCTGCTCCAAATATCCCTAACCCTACTGCCACAATTTATTCTGGTTCTTATTCAACCAGTCATAGAAGTCTTCTGCACCACCAACCTCAAATAGCATCCCTCTTCCTCTCCACAAGTTATCTAGATTTACTTTTCTCCATAGCTCTTATCATTACTTGACATTGTATTAAATATTTATTTTTAATCTGTTTTTGTCTTCCCCAGTATGGCAGCAGGAGGACATTGTTTGTTCACTGCTTTATTCATTGCATCTAGAATATTGCATCCACAAATAGGTGATTCATATATATGTGTGTGTGTGTGTGTGTGTGTGTATGTGTATACATATACACATACACATATGCACATATATGTTTCATATATATTAAAAGGCATATATGAAATACCTATTTATTTGTTGAATAAATGAAGAATTGATAGATACATTCTATTATACTGGGCCAACGCAATAAAATCACATACGTCAAACTGAGAGAATTCTTGGGATAACTGATCCTGAAGGAAAAACAAGGAATAACACATCTGATCTTCTAAAGCAAGTTCTAAGACGAATATAAATTGTTAGAATTACTAAGGGAGACCTCAAGTTTTAGAGTCCAAGAATTCTTAGTTTGACTCTCTAATGTTACTGTCTTAGACAATTTCATTAAGGTCTTTGAGCGACAGTTCTCTTACCTATAAAATAAGGAAAATAAAAGTGCTTAATTAATAGTGAGAATTCAGATTAAAAGATTAAAAGTTATAAACATGCTTAGTACAATGACTGAGGTATTAGTAAAATAATAATCTTTGTACCCTATTTTGAAAATCCTATTTTTTAGGAAAAATGCATGTAAGTCTCTCTCTCGAAAGAAAACATAGTAGTATCAGAATTATTAATGTTGCCTTTAAGAATGGAAGTCACCTGTCTTTCCTTTATTGTTGTTGTTCTTACACTCCTGAAAACCAAATAATAAGATAATAATTCTTCCAGTGGTAATGAAGTTGATGATTTATTTTCTTTATATGCATTAATACCTTTCATATGATACATTTGCTTCAAACATTCACAAAATAGTGACCTAAATCAGAAAACATAATAATAGCTAAGATAAATGCTTCATACTATACTTTTCTTAAAGGCACATTGTTTCAAAATTATTATAATATTAAATTTGATTATGAGATTAAGAAAGCATTTTTCTCATCCTTCTGCAAAAATGTACACACAGAGATAGAAATTTTAAAAAGTGACTTTTTTTTGTTTGTTTGTTTTTCTGAGATGGAATTTCTCGCTCTGTCCCCCAGGCTGGAGTGCAGTGGCGCAATCTCGGCTCACTGCAAGCTCTGCCTCCCGGGTTCACCCCATTCTCCTGCCTCAGCCTCCCGAGTAGCTGGGAATACAGGCGCCCGCCACCACGCCCAGCTAATTTTTTGTATTTTTTAGTAGAGACAGGATTTCACCATGTTAGCCAGGATGGTCTTGATCTCCTGACCTCGTGATCCGCCCACCTCGACCTCCCAAAATGCTGGGATTACAGGCGTCAGCCACTGCGCCCAGCCTAAAAAGTGACTTTTGACATTTTTTTCTGCAGCCTAACCACACCCAATGCTATTGTTTAGTGTTCCTGTATTTCCACAGTTGAAAACTTGTATGTGGCATTATCTTCACTTTGATACCTAATGGGCATTTCACCTTTATTATGTCCAAAAGAAAGTTTTATTTATCCCAAAAATCTATTTCTTCCCTCGTCCTTCCTATTTTGGAGAATGACACCATCACCCACACAATTCCTACAGCCAAAAATATAGTATCCAACCTTTATCTCCCTCTTTTATTCTCTTAACCCCTATCTAATTTGTGGACTGTAACTCAAAATACATTTTAATTCATTTCAATGTTTCTCTCTTCACTATGCTTCCAAGCTACTATCATCTGGGATTGAGCTACTACAGCAGTTTTTGTTTTTTTTTTTTAACTGGTCTGTTTCTGTCAAACTTTCCCATATAATTCATGCTCTACACAGCAGTCAGAATTATGTATTAAAATTTAGATTATATTTTATAGTAAATAATAATTGAGAGCTTATTTCATTAGAAATAATGTTGCAATTCTTTTCCTCTTTTTTTGTTTTGTTTTGGTCTTTGTTTTTCGAGACAGAGTCTCGCTGTGTTACCAGGCTGGAGTGCAGTGGCGCGATCTTGGCTCACTGTAACCACTGACTCCTGGGCTCAAGCAATTCTGACGCCTCAACCTCCCAAGTAGCTGGGATTATAGGCGTGTGCCACCATGCCTCGCTAATGTTTGTATTTTTAGTAGAGACAGGGTTTCACCATGTTGGCCAGGCTGGTCTCGAACTCCTGACCTCAGGTAATCCACTCCAAAGTGCTGGGATTACAGTCATGAGCCACCGCGCCCAGCCATTTCTTTTACTTTTTTTTACTTATTCCTCAAAACAACACTACCAAAAAGTCTAATTCTATTTGCATCAAGTCTGAACCACAAAGAGGTCAAGTAGTTGTCCAAATTAAACAGTCAGTACTTCAAACCCAGGCAATGTAACTCTGGGTCTCATATCATTAAGCAATATACCAACAACCTCTTATCATATTATTTCTTTCTTAAAATTCTCCAATGAGTTTCATCTCACTTTTAAAAAAGTTAAATTCTCACAGGATGTAATAAAGTGGGTATGTCGTGCACAGTGTCAGGCACACAATAAGTGTTTAATAAATATGATTGTCACCCCCTTCTGAAAGATTGTTGTGTTTTTCCAAAGATTATTAGAGCAGATCCTCACTAAATATTCTGTGAGTTGAAAGTCAGCACAAGTCATTTATTGAGCACTCAGGAATAAAGATCATGTGTAATAAAGACTGACATCCACATCCTTCAAGTTCCTTATGTTTTCTGGCATGATATGTATCTCTGTAATGGAAAGGGAGAAGTAAGAGTTATTTATGGTACAAGCGGAGATGATATATTTTTAAAGAGTTGTGCAAAGCTTTTTCTAATACAAATTATATGCTTTTGGAAGAGCGAAGAGAAGGCATAGCTACATATAAGGCAGGAGTGGGGGGTCAAGGATCTGGCACACATACAAATGTTTCATAATACAATTTTTTCCAACAATAAAAATAATTTAAATCAAATCATCTTTTTAAGTTAAAAAGGGACATACTAAAAATTTCTAGCAAGTAAGGGCTAAAATATATTTTATACTACTCATTTTTTTCTATTTTATTTTAGATTCAGGGGGTACATGTGCAGATTTGTTACCTGGGTATGTTGGGTGATGCTGAGGTTTGGGGTACAAATGATTCTGTTACCCAAGTACTGAGCATAGTATCTGATAGTTTTTCAACCCTTTTGCCTCTGCCTGTCTCCCCCCTCTAGTAGTCCCACTTTCTACTGTTGCCAACATTATGTCCCTGAGTACCCAATGTTTAGCTCCTACTTCTAAGTAAGCATTTGCGGTATTTGAGTTTCTGTTGCTGCATTAATTCGCTTAGGATAATGGCCTTCAGCTGCATTCATGTTGCTGCAAAAGACATGATTTAATTATCTTGTATGGATGTGATGCTACTCAGTTTTTTATCTTTATATGTATGAGTTGCTGTTTAGTTTATGTGCATTTTTATTGTTCTATTTAAGTAACACCACCCGCAAAACACACACACACACCCCCCCCACACACACACACACACACAGTCTTAAGGTTTAAATTGTTTTATTTGTATCCTGATTGCCTGCCTTCAGCTCTTTAACAGATTTTACACATAAATTCTTCAAACACAGATGGCCTCTGGAGCACCCCCTGAAGTTTAAGAAAAGAGTCTGGGGTTTGTTATCTCTTTCAAGAGGCCCAGTAACTTCGTTATTTAACTGGAATACCTTTAAGCATGTAGAGTCTAACTCCAGAAGGGTGAAGCCAACCCATCTTCTTGCAGCCTGGAGCAAATCGACTGCAAACCACAGAGCTCTCCATGGTCCTGCTGGAGAGGCATAGCTCATGGATTCACTCATCTCAGACAATGAAAATTGACATTCTCCGGGCCCCTTGAAGGTATTTTGAATCCTATTACCTTGATTAACAGCTACAACTACTCCTCCCAGTTGCCTTGAATTCCAATTTCATTAATCTGGTTAATAAGGTATCTTCAAGTACCTCATCAGTCTACTCTCTTTTGTGTAATTTATCAGATAAATAATTTGTGAAGAATACTGTGCTAAACGTATTGAGAGCATCCCTATAAATAACACCAGACATTTACTCTGAATAAATATATACTGTAGTATATATAATAACATATCCACACACATTACTGTATTTTAAGTGAGAATGGCGCTAAGTTTTAAAAAAAAGTTTGGAGCAATATGCAAACTTTGCTATGTAGGGTCATGTATTAGGCCATTCTCATGTTGCTATAAAGAAATATGTAAGACTAGGTAATTTATGAAAAAGAAGTTTAATTGGATCCTGGTTCTGTTCACTGTAGAGGAAGCATAGTGCTGGCATCTGCTTCTCCAGAAGCCTCAGTTTTAATCATGGTGGAATGCAAAGCAAGAGAAGGCAGTTTACTTGAGGAAGACAGGAACAATGCAGGGAGCGGGTAGGAAGGTGTGACACACTTTTAAACCACCAGATGTTCAGATTTCATGAGAAATCACCCTCTGTGGTGAGTATAGCACCAAGCCATGAAGTATCTGCCACCATGACACAAATACGTCCCACCACCACCTACCTCCAACACTGGAGATGACATCTCAACATGAGATTTGGAAGGGACATCCAAACTACATTAGGGTATGTACAAGTATACATTTCTGGGAGAACAACAAATACCATGAGAAGGTGAAAACAGTTGAAAACTTTACACACAAATGTACAGAGAATTACTATTTGAAATTGACATTCCCTTACATTTTTATTTTTAACATATTTAACCATTTGTGGCAAAGCCACAAATCCTTAAAAATATCAAAAATACATCATGTGAAATCTACATTAGACCCAATACAGAGAAAAGCTAAGAGAATTTTTACAACATACTGAGTACTTTTTCCTTGTGATTAGATCAGTGTTCTTAATTTATATTCCAAAGGCTTGAATTCTAGATCTTGTTCTGTCACTTATTGCCTGCATGCCTCTTTTGATCTCAGCTTTCTTCTTTAAATTGAAAAATTCAGACTTAAAAATCTATTAGTTCTATTTTTGTTCAGATGAGCCATGGTGCTATAATTTAAAATGTGTCCTATAAATACATCTGTTAAAAATATTTGCCAATTATATACTGTGATATCTGGCAGATCGTCAGATACATGAATTTCTTAAAGTTCTAATATATTTTAAACCTCTATTTCCAAAAGACACGCACAGATAATGGAATAAAGTGTTTACATGGCTACAGTTTAAAAATTTTGCAAAATATTTTTCTGTGCATTTCAAAACTTTTAGAAAATAGTAATATAATTAGTGATGTAGTGATAAGCAAACTTCGATTAAAATTGTAACTTTCTAACTCTATTGAGCTTAATATATTTATCATATATCTGCCATTTCTAAAAGTACTAGAATATGTGACCCAAGTTATGGCAATTGAATATCTTCCTCCATGATTTTTGTAAACTGAAATTAAGTGGGTATAGCAATAAACACTGTCCCCATAGAAGTTTCTGCTAATCATTTCACCCAGAAATTGTCAGTGTTATTGAAGTTCACCGCTATATTAGCTTGCTGGGACTGCCATACTAAAATATCACAAACAAGGTGGCTTAAAGAACAGAAATGTGTTTTCACAGATCTGGAAGCTAGAAGTCCAAGATCAATGTATAGCAGATTTGGGTTTTCTGAGGCTGCATTCCTTGACTTGCATATAGCCACCTTCTTTTTGTATTCTCACCTTGTCTTTCCTCTGTGCACACACATCCCTGATGTCTCTTTGTGTGTCCCAATATCCCCTTCTCATAAGGACTCAAGTTGGGTTGAATTAGGGCCCACACTGATGGCTTCATTTTAACTTAATCACCTCACTGAAGGTCCTTCAAATACAATCACATTCTGAGGTACTGAAGTTTAGGGCTTCAATGTATTAATTTTGGGGGGAAACAAGTCAGCTGTAATAGCTGGGAAAGGGGTAAGAGGGGCCTCTGCATTCAGGGTGTAGATGTTCAGTTGATTCCCCAATGTTCGGCGTGTGTCTCTACCTTCGCTCTTTGTTGATCCCAGGAACAGTTCTCTTCACATTCTCCAGAAGCTAAACTTTGGGTTTCTGGTGCTGTGAGTTTCACTACCAAGTGTCAAAGATCATCTGGGGATTTCTTCTTAGCTTCATTTTAATCTGTTCTTCAACAATCGCTTGATCAATTCTCCCTTTTTTAGTACCAGTTGTATTGTCATTTCCAAAGTGACAAATGCTATCAAGTTTTGTGTGTGTCATATAATGATATGTAACAGATTGCATCTTAGCTTTCTCCCCTGCTGCATTAGAGATTATGTTTCTTAAGTGTGTTGAGTCAAGAACATTTTTGCCACTTAATTTTTTTCTTTTCTTTTTTTGAGTGGATGTTTACCTCCGTCACCTAGGCTGGAGTGCAGTGGCATAATCATAGCTCACTGCAGCCTTGAACTGCCGGGCTCTGAAATTTTGTGGCTCTTGTATCCTCTCACATTCTCTTTATCTTTGATTATTTATTCATTTTGCCACAGTTCTTCCCCTGTCTGACTTCTGAGAAAGGGTTCTTGAGAGAAAGAATAGTTGTGTTCAACCTGCCATCTTTAATCAGAGGTTAGAAAATTTTTAAGTGAGAATATTCTACTCAAAGTGGATATTATTCATAAAATTCAGATTTATTATAAAATGTATATTTGAAATATTATAACTGAATTTGTTATTCAATGCACATTGTACAGTTTAATTCATAATTTAATCAGCTTAGCTCTTCCATTCTTTTCTGTAATTATTTTTGCTCAACTTCTGCAGTTGTTAAAATTCAGTCCTAAGTGGGGAGCTTGGAAAGAGGGCATAAATTTAAATGTCAAGGAACTGGTTGCCATCTAGTGCAACTTTATACCTTCTCCTTTTTATATTATTGCTAAAGTTACTAAGGGAGAATTTTTTTAAAGCAAATTAAATTGATACTTTTTCATCTCAATACAGTATTCAATAAATGTTTATTGAGAGTATTAATGAGAGAGATAAACATTTTTATATTTCTTAGTATTTATCTGTGCTAGCAAATTTACTTTCACAGTCGGGAAAGTCAAAGTTCAAAAGATTTAGTAATCAACTGAAGGAGCAGTCACTATGTTATCTGCAGTCATATTATGTAATACAATGATCACATACATGAATGATTTGGTGATCAACTTCTAGTGTTTGCTTGGATTTCTCCTAAAGTATTCCCTAGGATTATTTTCATAAATAAATATTTGAGGGTGATTTCCATCCAGGAATAAAACACAGCATAGTAAAACTTATTTAATCAACCAACTACATAGATTATGCCACTGAGTTTTATAACATGGTTTAGTCTTAGTTAAAAGCTGCCTTCTTTATAAGATACATCATTCAACTTTAAATTTTACATGCTTAGCCAGAAAACCAACAATTATGAAACCACAAGAATTATGTGTGTCAATAGAATCGGTCAAACTCTTCTAAAACTGCCATGGCAACTTAATTCTAAAAAGATGATTCATTTTCTGTAATAAAAATACTTGTAATATATGTAAGATATAGAATAATTAAAACAATTATAAATATATCTGCATATAGTACATACATTATACATGCATACACACACATATGCAGAGAAAACAAGAGACTGACAGAGATGTAGACAAAAAATTATTAATGAAAATTATATCTTTCTTTGTGTCATAAACCCAAGAAAAGAGAAAAAAAGACAAATAAGAAAAAAGTGGTAATATAGTTACTCTCTTAAGCCCTGCTGCAAATCACCCTGTTAGTATTACACAGAGGTATTAATGTGATGAAAGCTAAGAAATTATTGCATTCTTGTTTGGAAAATCATATTGAATGTTCCATATTATATTGTTTTCAAGAAAAAAATACAATCACTTCTTTCTGAACTCTGAAAATACATTTTTCTAATCTCAAAGAATCATGATTTCAACCTTCAGTTCGAAAAATAAGTTACTTACATTTTCTAATGTAATAACCAAGATGAAAAAATTGTGATACATCTGCTCCCTCTTTATTTTCCGCCAAAAATATGGCTACAGGGTTTTTAAATAATAATTTCCACATGAAATTGAGAGTGTTTATAACATATTGGAATAATTTTGTTCACTTTTCTTTTCCATCCAGATTTATTCAAGGAAATAGGTATCAGAATTTTAAAAATCATGCACGCATTTAGATGATTTTTTATTGAACATGGGTCAAGGTCTGTCTAAGGAGAAAGACAACTTTGGCTCTAGCAATGAGTTCTGTAAAGCATCCAGGAAAATGTTCAGAAACAAATAAAGGGTGTGTTATAAAATTCCTTAAGATGGCACAGTTAATCACACATTATATAACTATATATTTTCCCACCAACATTCCTGTGGCTGCATGAACGACAGAATGTTGACAGGGTAGAGAAGCTTGGCATGTGGTAAAGCTGAAATTTCTATCACAAGAGTAATTTTCTGTGCAACACATTAAAATTTCCATAAAATTAGTTCATTTGATGAGCTCTTCAAAACCTTTTCAGGTTCCAAAATGATGTTTCCTTTATTTAGAGATAATATTTGCATTTTTATATCAACTTAAATCATATTTATAGATAGTATATATAATTTGGAAACAGGTAACAGGCATGAGCTATTTATGAGCAGGCAAGTTTTTAGATCTTGTTTAGTATATGTGTTCTCCAAAATTTCATCTCCTTGTGAAGAAATGAAAGGTCAAAACAAATAAAACTGTTAGGAAGAATTCCACACTTGTTACGATTTCTTTTCCAAACCACCCATTTATAGAACCTCCTGCATTAAAATGTATACACATGATAAATATTTTTTAAAAGTTAATCATCTTGTACTCATCATCTATTAGTCAACATTCTTCACTAAATGTATTCACGCCTTGCTGCATCTTTGGAAAATTTGGAAAATGAGTCACTGAACTGATTTCCTATCTTGGGTACTTTTGAATTCTACACTGCCAAGGTAGGCAGAGAAGACAGGAATGGAACACTTCAGTAGGAGAAAGCAAACAGATTTATGCTGAATTTCAAAGAAATATAACAGCATGTTAGTGAGTATTAGAGGAGGGATATAAAAAATTATATATGATGATTTTTTAGTTTGTGTGTATATTGAAAAAGAACTCAGAGGTCATGTTTATACCTGTATTATTGGTACTGCTTAGAATTAAGAAATTTTTAAAGATTGATTTCTTTTATTTGATTATATCAGTCCCTCATGCTTGAAAAGTAGTGGATATGATAGAGTATATATGAGCATCCTGAGATTTAAAAACTGAAATTAAAAATCTGAGTGATTTTTATAAATACAGAGCCTATAGAGCACAGCTGTGATCTAAGGTCATTTAAAAGGCAACTGGATAATTATACCCAGGAAAAGAAGATACATGGCAAAGGAGAAAAAGGCTGAGAAACTACTAAAACTTACTGTCAAAGTTGCAAAATTAGTTCAAAATTTGAGAAAAGGTCTGTGGAGTTTTTAGTTTATTTTTGCACATGAAGGGAAGAAAAATGGCAAGCTGTAAGGATGTAAGTTCATCATGCGTAGCCTTTAAAGCTCTGTGTGTTTCCTGCTTCTCTGTTCTCCGCACTCTACAGCAATAGATGAACAATGGTCCTCAAAGCTGAAACTCACTAAATTATGCTTTCTGCCTAACTGGGGTAGAGTAGCTGGGCCTACCCAGGCACAATAAGATTGTGGGTGGGAAATGCTTTATTTACAGATACATGTTTTATGAATACTATTATTATTAAACCTGTTATTAAAGCTGCACCCTGGATTTAGCTGATGCGTTTCTGGAGGCAGTGGGTGGCAACAACCTGCTTCACTGCTCTACCAGAAGTATGAGCATCCTCTTAACTTTCTCCATGCACTGAATCTAGGTTCTATTGTTTTCTATTTCTTCACTTTCTCAAGGAACTCACCCTCCCTGCTTCTCACAGAAGGTCAGTCCCCAGAGAGGAAGAAAATCATGCAGGAAATCTCACAACAACAAGTCAAAGTAGCAATTTCAGTAAAAATAGCTGAATTTAGCCCATAATAAAATGGCTTTTTACAGAGTTGGCCTTGCACACACATTCATTACTGTACATGTCTCCCACACACTGTATTTGCCCAAGGGTGTCAGCTGACAAGGAGCTTAAATCTTCCTTAGAGATCCTTACAATTCCTCCAGCTGCCTCTTAAGATGAGCACTTATCAATTGTGTCCTGTCTTAATTTATTAATACACAATTTGGCACATGTATGACTTCTACATACCCAAGGCAGCCCATCTTATAGAAACATTTTTATATTCTTTTCTTTCTTCGCGTAAGAGAAACATTTGAAATTACATTTATGATGTCCAAAATTTTATGTCCTCTCACACATATTTAAATTGTAGCTTGCACGTAAAAAGGTTCAGAATAATAGTTGAAGCATATATCGACATAGGAAATATATGCCAATAAGAGTTCATTCTCACAACGAACTATGAAATGAGAAATCCCCTACAAAAGACATAAGACTGGTGTTGAGCTCTGCCATGTTTGTTAATAATACTGCAGCTTGTGGAACTAGGTATTTTCTCAATTTCAGAGACTTTGAGATGATTATTTCAAACAGCATCCAGAAATAATGAAATTAGTCTCCTATTCATGGGAGTAAAACAGCATTGTTCAGTAGTTCTCATATCAGCCTTTATATAATGAACTCTTATGTCCATGAGAACAGGATTATTAGGATATCTGCTACATCCCTTTCAGTTTTCAGATGAAGAAACTAATAACCAGAAAGATGAAGCTCCCTCTAAATGTTACACAACTTGTGAGAAAGTAAGTACCCAAATCAGGATTCTCTGATTTAGTGGATTTTCAGTTCAGTATTCCTTCAGTTACTATATTCTGTTAGTAACACTGCTTTTGCGAAGGAGTAGGACAATTCATGAATGAAAATGCAAAATTTAATATTAAACCAAAACAATGATTTTTTTTTTTTGAGACAGGGTCTCACTCTGTTGCCCAGGATAGAGTGCAGTGGCATGGGCCGGGCGCAGTGGCTCACTCCTGTAATCCCAGCACTTTGGGAGGCCAAGGCAGGTGGATCAGGAGGTCAGGAGATCGAGACCATCCTGGCTAACATGGTGAAACCCTGTCTCTACTAAAAAATACAAAAAATTAGCCGGGCATGGTGGCAGGCACCTGTAGTCCCAGCTACTCGGGAGGCTGAGGCAGGAGAATGGCGTGAACCCCAGGGGGCGGAGCCTGCAGTGAGCCCAGATCACGCCACTGCACTCCAGCCTGGGCGACAGCGAGACTCTGTCTCAAAAAAAAAACAGTGCAGTGGCATGGTCACAGATCACTGCAGCCTCAACCTCCCAGTCTCAAGCAATCTTTCCACGTCAGCCTCCTGAGTAGCTGGAAATACAGGCATGCACAATTATGCCTGGATTTTTTTATATTAATTTTTTGTAGAGACAGAGTCTCTGTTGTGAATAGTGCTGTAATAAACATACACATGCATGTGTCTTTTTAGTAGAACAATTTGTATTCTTTTGGGTATACACCCACTGATGGGATTGCTGGGTTGAATGGTAGTCTCTTTTAAGTGCTTTGAGAAACCTCCAAATCATTTCCCACAGTGGCTAAATTAACATACATTCCCACCAGCCTTGTATAAGCATTCCATTTTCTCCCTAATCTCTCCAACATCTATTATTTTCTGCAGTTTATATAATGGCCATTCTGATGTTATCTCATTTAGTTTTGATTTGCATTTCTCTAGTGATTAGTGATATAGAGCATTTTTTCATATGCTTGTTGGCCATGTTTATGTCATCATTTGAGAAGTGTTCATGTTCTTTGTCCATTTTTAATAGGTTTGTTTGTTATTTGAGTCCTTATAGATTCTAGATATGAGATCTTTGTCAGATGCACAGTTTGCAAATAATTTCTTTCATTCTGTAGATTGTCTTTTTACTCTGTTGATAGTTTCTTTTGCTATGCAGAAGCTCTTTAGTTTAATTAGGCTCCACTTGCCTACTCTTGATTTTGTTACAATTTCTTGTGGGAATTTATATTTTATATGAAAATACCATAAAATAAAACAAAGTAAAAATCACCTCTCAGAGAGAAACTATCTTATTTTGATATAGTTCTTTCCAATTTTCTCTCTCATTCTTCTGTCATAATCATGTGTGAATATATTTATATAGATATTTATGTGTAAACATAAATAATACTGAAGTGATATGGAAAAAATAATTTTTTACATTTATTCTTTTGTTTTGGTTATGAGCATTTTCCCATAGATTTATACATTTTAAATACATTTTTGTTATATAATTATTATTTATAATAATATAATACATAATGCGTAATATAATACATAATATTATGTCCTTTTGGCCCTGAATTTTAAATCATCTCCCACTCTAGCTATATTTTATTTTATATTTACTTTTTTTCTGTTTCCAGAAGAGAGATAACACTTGCTATAAAATAATATGCCATGGAACTTTAAAATAAGTTAATTTGTATTTACAAAAAATCTAAAACCTCCAAACTTACTTTTATACTGTATTTTGATTGTTGTGATCATTTCTATGTAAAAAGCCTTTAAATTAGGATTGAACTCAAGACAAAGAAATTGTTCTTCTCTTAGGAAGTGATATAAATGATATAAATGGAAGTGATATAAATAGGACTCCTTTGTCCAATAGTAGAAGGAGCATCTTATAAAATAAATTACAAATAATTGGCTGTGGAATCTGGAGAGATAACTAAATGAGTGTATATATACACCAGGGAAAAAAAGCAATTTTAAGAAGTTTTTAAACAGATTTAGGTTCTGATTATGCAAATGAAGAAAATTATATTGACCAAGTTAACAAAAATGTCATTGCATGTGCAATATGTAAACATCATGTAAGACGGTAGAAACAAAAAGATATATGAAACATGACTCCAGCTCTCAAATAATTCACATCCTAATAGGACACACACACACACACACACACGCACACACACACACATATACACAGCAGTGACTAGTATAAAGTTTTCCAATCTAATAATTATAAGGTGGATGTTGCAGAATGGCAGAGGAATTATCGATTCATTTTGAACTGTGTTTGCAGAAGAATGTAGAAGACTTCTCAGAAGGAAACAGTTGAAAATTACTATCCTAGGGGTAAGAGATAGAATACTCCACAATTATATAATTATGAATGAATAATAGGTTGTGTGCTGGAGGAATAACAGAAGATTCATTCTATCATTTATTCCACAAAAATTTATAGAATGCATACCACATATCAGGCACCATTTCAGACATTGAGAACAGAGCTCTGAAGCAGACAGCCAGACCCCCTGCCTTCTGAAGAACTGAAAATATTGAGGAGAAGAAGGGAGGTATTGAATCTGGATCTCAAATTTAATTTGGGGCCTAGGGATATAACTTTGAGTCATCAGCATATAGACTTTTATTTAAAACCACAGTACTAGGTAAAATCATCTAGCAAGTGAGGGAAAGCAGACAGGGGGAGAAGGAGAAGATTTGAGTCTGGGAGCTCCACATTATGTAAAAGTTAGAAAGAAATGGAGAGGTGCTAAAAGAGATGAGACCAAATAGCCAATTAGTCCAGTAGATGATTAGGAAAACCATGACAGTGAGGTCTTGCTGAAGACAGATGGAAACTGTTTCCAGAAGGAGAGGGTAATCGACCGAGTTGGGTTATCAAGTGCGAGTATATTACGTGAGACAAGGACTAAGAATTTACCATGGATTTAGCAATGATGAGGTAATTGGTAACCCAAATATTTATTCTGGTGGACTATATATATAATTTTAACTAAAATCATCTGCCAGATAAATCTTAATTTCTTGAAAAGGCCGAGATTGTATACCATCAAATGATTATTGCAATTTTGGGTAAGATAAGAATTGGGTGTTTAATGTCAGATTTGATAAGATGGCTGTCATTGAAGACATTGGCAGGAGGGTTTTCACTAGTGTTGAGGAATAAAGCTTGATTAATTTAAGAGAAAATGAGAGATGAGACATGCAAAACAATAAAGAGTATGAAAAATGAATTACTGAAATGTTTATATAAAGGGAAATAGAGTATAAAAGGATTAAAAGAAATGATAGAGAGTTCCCAATTTCCCTTGCTGTAACCCTTGCCCTCATGTGTTGTTTTGTTTGTTTTCCCTTTCCACCTTTTTTGGCTAACTCTCCCTTGGGCCTTATCTAATCAACAAACCATGGGCTTATCAAAACAACTTTTGATAAAAACTGTTCTAACAGTTATCTGGACGTCAATGTGCCAACAATCCCAAGTAGGCGGAATGGAAAACTAAAAAGCATCCACCATTCCAGTAGCAAGTTTTACAACAGTTTGAGATGAAAAGTGCTATGACAGCCCAGCCACCTATCTCCCTCTCTTATCCATTCTCTATAAAATCCTGCATTGACTCAGGGAGTTAGCTGATCTTCAGATGCTCCCCAATGTGCATTAGGTGAGCAGACCTTTAATCTTTACTTGAGTTCCATAAACTATTTTTTCCCTTGACAAGAGAAATGGGACAGTACCTAGAGAGAGATTTGCCCTGCAAGGAGGCATACAATGATAAAACAAATTTTGGTTTGTTTCTAATAAAAATAATCCTGCAAAGAGGGAAAAATTATGATATGTATGTAAAAGGAATAGATAATTGCATGAAAAAAATGTTTGTGTATCCAAAAACTGGTGGGACTCTAAAAAAAAGTGATAAGTAGAAAGGAGGAAGGAGAGCTATGTCCATTATTAGAGGAGGAAAATTGAGGATATTAATGCAGACCATTTCGCAGTGAGAAGAATGGGAAATTTTCTTCTAATGGCTTCTATCTGCTCGATGAAATGAATTATCGTAGAAAAATGAAGAGATAGGAGGTAAGTGTTAGCATTTTAAGGAGAAATGTGAAGGGAATATATAGTATCTTCTCTATTTATTGGATTATAATCCTGGAGTTTGGGCTTGTGATTTGCCTGAGAAATGTGATAGGATTGAAAGGCAGTTCTGGGAGACCATTTGAGATGATATGCCAGGGAAACACAATTTAGGTATAGATAGCAAATGGTATAAACATGTATTTGAATATTATTTTCCAACCAAAAATGATATATTTTTAAACAAATGCAGATAAGATTGGTTCTGCTGTAAACATTTTGTTTTATGATTATTCTGTGGAAATCATTTGCTCTTGAAACACATTTATTCAAATTTCCCTGGAAAATATTAGATTATCGCTGCACAGGTAAGAAAAATGTCATTCGTGTAAACCTATACCTAATGATTACTTTATTCAAGTTGGCTCCATAATAATTTATAAGCCAAATGAACTGCTTTTGATTTATTAATTGCATATTATTTTCTCATATATTTCCTTGAATACCATTTGAAAATATAAAGATTTGGAAACAAATTAAGTTCTATCTTTCTCAAAAAATGTGTTTCAAAACACCATATCTTTCTGACAACAAAAATGGTTCATGATAATTTTTTTAAATTTGGGAAATATGAAAATTTGCAACAAAGAAAATAAAAACAATGTATAATCTTAAGGCATAGATGTAATCATATTAATTATTATGGTATATCTTCTATAAATATGTTATCATGTATTTAATGGGTTATATAGGTTATTTAGAGACACAAATTGTATTTGTAAAGGAAATTGCTCCTGATAATTGGAGAAGTGGGAAGGGACTGAATAACTTCAGCCCAATAGCAGATACTTGTGAAAACCACAGCAAATGAGATAAGTAAAATATATAAAATTATGCCACCAGAATTTAAAGGTTTAAAAGATTTTATTATGGTTTCCCAGTGCATGGCTCATCCTCCTACCTTCCTCTACTTTATCTTCTGCATCATGACCTGAACCCAAATCAGGAATAAGCTTTAATTCTCTCTGAATCATGACCAAACATGTATTATATTACCTTACGAAACCTCAGATCAAATAAAACCAGGTCAGCTTAACCATATGGCAGTGTTTTTTAAACTTGCTGTAAGTCCTTTTATCAATGCGGCTTATTATTGTTGCAGGGCAGATTTTCTGAGTCAGAAAATATGCATGAACTGGGCCAAAGTTTTGATAGTTTGAAGAATTTTTCTAATTAAAGTATTACATACAAAATGTAGGGAGCAAAAGTCATTTCAAAAAGTATCATCTGAAACTAACTTCTTTCTTCAAAAAGTAATTACTGAATCCAAAGGTTTAAAAAAAAAAAAAACATGTAAGGGAAAATAGATTCCCATCAAAATCACTTATCCTCAAGGTAATATATCCATGTTTAAAATCTTAAGACAATTAAAAAAATTAAGTTTTTCTGTATTTTTGGCCTCATAATGAAATCTGATATTATAATAAGAAAATCTATTTTGCTCCTGGGTTTTGTTCTCCTTCATTTGTCAAAATCGCAGACCCATAGCGTACAGAGATAGTAATAGCAACATCTGCCTGGAAAAAAATAAGTTCAGAGAGATTCGTTTGAGAGTAAAATAAAAATTTCCGGTTAATTTCATCTTGCTTAAATACCACAGTAAACTGAGGAGATTGATAGCTAAGAATGAAAAAAAATAAGCATCTACAAAAAGGAACAGTTGAGAAGAAATATAATTTTCTTCTAGAAAGTATCCTCCTGGTATACATGATGGCCACATAATCGGGCCTTATTGCAGGTTTGGCCCAATCAGAATGAAGTAGATCTACCTACGAGAAACCCAGTGATTGGCCAGCCATAGAAAGATAAAGCGATTTGTCAAAAGATGTGGGAATGTCCAAAAATCAAGAAATAGGGAGAGTCTGGATTATAGTAGACTCTAAAAGAATGCTGGACTTTTGAACTAAGTCTTAGCAGGAAAAAAGCAGAGTGATTTTCAGGAGCACAGAATAAGGAACAAGGCAGCATTTTATTCCTTAAACAAATCAAAGACACAAGCTCAGTCTACAGTTTTGTTTTGTTTTGTTTTGTTTTTCTCCGAAATGGAGTCTCACTCTGTCGCCCAGGCTGCAGAGGAATGACGCGATCTCGGCTCACTGCCACCTGCAACCTCCGCCTCCTGGGTTCAAGCAATTCACCTGCCTCAGCCTCCCAAGTAGCTGGGATTACAGGCACCTGCCACCATGCCCGAATAATTTTTGTATTTTTAGTAGAGACGGGTTTTCCCCGCATTGGCCAGGCTGGTCCCGAACTCCTTACCTCCTGATCCGCCTGCCTCGGGCTCCCAAACTGCTGGGATTACAAGTGTGAGCCACCGCGCCCGGCTCAGCCTACAGTCGCGACCGGGTTCATATGATGGTAAGGGCTTCTGCAATCAAGACAGATACTCAGAGAAATGAAAGTTGTAGATGGAGATTAAATCTTGATACAAATGTAAAAATTAGAGATTTTGCAAAATGTATTATCTTCTCATAATTCAATAAATTCAAAATAAAAAAATTAAAAACATTTCTAAAGGCTTAACTATTTGGAAATCAAGAAATATTTTGATAACTATTGAATTAAAAAGGAAATCAAATGTGAAATTTTAAAATTCTGTAAAACAATTTAAAAGAACAAATAATGATTAATACTTCCTATTAAAATCTATGGAATAAATAGTGATCACCCTTTAGTATTAAAAAATAGAAAAATAATATTAAAAAGCCAAAATATATGAAGGAGAGTGAATTGATAGACATGGACTGAAATAAAAAGAAAAAAGCAAGTGAGTTGAAAACTGCTTCTTTGAATATTTAAATTAAATATATAAGATATATGAACCTCTTAAAGATCTGATCAAGGAAAATAACAAAACAGGCAAACGTGTTGAAAGCATAACACGGATACTGGAAAAATTAATAGAACTACAGTGGAACATGAAAATCTGAAAGAAATAGTTGGTTTTCTAGCAACAAATTATGAAAATTAATCCAAGAGGTGAAAAAACTTGAATATGACAATTTCCTTAAAAACTTTGGAAAGGTGATCAAGTTCTAAACATAGGAAAAGAGATGAGAACCAGGTATGTTCACAACTGAACTTTATTAAAAACTTTTAAATAACAGGTTATCCCAAGGTTATTAAAGCTCTTCCGGTTAAAAGCAAATAAAAGCTTCCCAATTTATTTTATAAAGTCAACCTATACTCAGAACCAAAACCTTTTGGAAGTGTTTAAACAAATGCAGATAAGATTGCAGCTATACACTTATCTCTCTTACGAATATAAAAGCAGAAAATTTTTTTAATGTAAATAAAATTCTGCAAAGTTTCCATAGATCACTACAATATAGTCAAGGAGAGTTAATTCCAAGAAGGTGACTGACTAAACCATTAAATTGATTTGGTGGGTAAGGTGGTTCATGCCCAGCACTTTGGGAAACCAAAATAGGAGGATGGCTTAAGCCCAGGAGTTTGAGACCAGTCTGGGTAACACAGTGAGGCCCCATCTCTAAAGAAAAATGTTTTAAAAATTAGTTGGGTGAGGCAGTGTGCACCTGTGGGCCCAGCTATTTGGAAGGCTGAGATGGGAGGATCACTTAAGCCCAAGGGGTCAAGGCTGCAGTGAGCTGTGATCATGTCACTCCACTCCAGCATGGGTAACACAGCAAGACCTTATCTCCAAAAAAAAATTGATTAATACAATTTATTAAATACATCATTCAAAATAAGAGAAAAAATATGATTATCCAAATAAATGCTAAAAATAATTTGCCTAAATCTAGCAGTAATGCTTAATAAACTAAGAAAACTATATAAATATGACAAACTACTTATTAAAATATAATAAGTACTACACTTAAATGATAAACACTACAATACTTTTATTTAAAATTCAGAATTAAACAGGAATAATTTCTGCTTATACCCATTATTATTTAACATTGCTTTAGATATTCTAGCAACAGTAAATGAATCAAGGAAAATAAAATAACTGTAATAACCCATAGAAAAGAAAAAAAAGCACAACTTTTTCTTAAAACATGTACATACAGACACATACACATTTTTAAACAGAAAACCTATAACTCACTAGTATAAATACAAACCAATGTACAAAAATGCTAGAATTAATAAAAGAATATTTGAAAATTTTGGGGATAAATGAGACTCTTTTAGCTCCTTTCCCATATCTAGTTCATTTAGAAGTTCAGCATTTAAAGATGCCAGATATATAATACTAGTTCTCAATTTAAATTATCCATTAAATTAAATTACAGGCATAAACTCATCAAATGCTAGAGTTGAAAGTTTTTTGGAAGATTTTATATTCCAAACCTTAGCACAGTACAGAAATATCTTTATAAACCATGGAGATGGCCACCAAACCCATGCTTAAAGCATGCCCAGCTAGGGCAAGCTCGTGATTTCACAAAAAGTATGTTCTACGCTGAGCTGAAATATGCCTTCTCACAATTTCCTTCTGTGAGCTCCAGCTCTCTCTCTTAAAACCCTCAGAACATAGACTTGAAACAGCTATCCTTTTTCCATCTTCCATTGACATTGATAATCAGACTCTCTTATTTTCAGCAACTATCATAGTGTAAAAATAAAGAATGCTATTGCTGTATTGTCAATTGTTTATAACATTTGTGAAAAACATAGACATTGGAGGCCGGGCGCGGTGGCTCACGCTTGTAATCCCAGCACTTTGGGAGGCCGAGGCGGGCGTATCACGAGGCCAGGAGATCGAGACTACGGTGAAACCCCATCTCTACTAAAACACAAAAAATTAGCCAGGCATGGTGGCGGGCGCCTGTAGTCCCAGCTACTCGGAGAAGCTGAGGCAGGAGAATGGCGTGAACCCGGGAGGCGGAGCTTGCAGTGAGCCGAGATTGCGCCACTGCACTCCAGCCTGGGCAACAGAGCAAGACTCCGTCTCAAAAAAAAAAAAAAAAAAATAGACATTGGTACAGAGCTCTGTATTTGTGTACCCACTATATAATACGTGACAAATGAAGTTATTGTCCATAGAGTCTTCCACACTGCTTCTTGAGTTTGCATTATCCCCTAGTGGTTTATGAGCATGACTGATTGAGGCAAATTTGAAAATGTTAGTCTCTCTGATTCACGAAGACTTCACCATAAAGCTCAATATTAGGCACTCAAATTTTCTATTCTTTCTTCTTTGGCCAATTTGAGATGGCATTGGGGAATCAAGTGTTTCAAATCACATTACAGAAAAGTAGAATTCCAATTTAAGAAATACCCCAGTTGATGATGATTAGGAGGAGGATACATATTCTTCTCTTACAACAGCATCATTTTAAAAAGTGAGAAACTTTGGCTCAAAGGAAAAAGTTAACACAGTTTATGTAGATATATTAGCCTAGTAGTTTTAGAAAATATGTTTCCAGTTTATTTTACTGAGCTGCGTTAGTTCAGTCTGCCAAATCATGTTATGTGAGAACAGTAGAATGATAACTCTGGACTCAATTACAATTAAATTAGCAAATAAGCAATGCAAAGGACATTGAAGAGACGAAAAAAAGCAATCAAGCCAGTGCAGTGCTCTGTTGCTTCCTAGTTCTTCTTGGAAATGCACACACAATTATGATTCCCAATGCTGCTGCTCCTTTGGTGTAAAGACAGTCTCCCAGATCAGAGGACCTCAGAACTGTGGGCTTCTTGTCCTCTCGTTATTTTATACCTTTTTAGCTTAGAGGATGAGTTACGTCAGCATTCATCACCATTTAGGGAGATGGATTTTGGTGTCCTGAGGGATATTTGCAGTTTATTTGTTCCTACTTCAAAGAAAATACTTCTGTATTTCATTTAGCAGAAATAAAAAGTTACGTGATTCCAGAGTCTTGTACAGAAGGTTTGACCATGACCTATCATATGTCACTTCTGGACAATCATCTCTATACTTACATTTGAGTGCTTTTGAAACATTTGAAATGCAGATATTGAGAACTGGAATTTGTCATCCAAAAGAGGATGACTATGAAGGTAAAAACTGTTGTGTAATAATAAATGTTTAAAGAAGTAGATTGTTTACCCTGGGGAAAAGTGAACTGAGAATGTGGTAAATCCAATATGCTTAACAAGTATTTTGTGAGTGAGAGAAGTTGGTTTCAAATAATTTATTTAAGAGTATTTGACTGTTCCATTTCATTGAAAAGAAATGGTTGTAGAAAACAGATTTTAATTTAAATTAAGAAAAGAGTATTTTCAGTGTTAGAGAGGTTCGACGATAAAATCAGCCGTCTTATAATCAGCTTATAATCCCACAGATCAGCCCATTAAAAAGAGGCTGAATTATTTCTGCCAAGCAAAAAAAATATATAAATAAATAAATAAAATCAAGAAAAAAGAAGTGGTCAACTGTGTCAAATATTGCAAATAGTTTAAGTTAGACAATGACAAGAAATGTTCTATTGTATTTAGCAAACTAGAGGTCATTGCACACTTTTTAAAGAGCCATTTCAGTGGAAAGGTTATGTAATTTTAATAAGAGTACTTAAACTAGGCATCGGTCAGCCCCAAAGCTAATTAACGTATACATCTTAACTTCAAATAAACTTGTATAAAAGTTTGATCTGTAGCATAAGGAATGTGCTGGTAAGAGATATTAAATGATGCAGTTTATTATGTAAGAAGCACTTCTAACATACCAACAGTCTACAGTTCACATGACATTTATGCCATCAGTCAGGAGTTTGCCTATAAGCAACTAAAAATTGTTGAAATGCTACCTTTCAACGTAGATAGCACAATATGCCATTTTAGAGATATAAAAATTATGTGTCACTAAAGATCAAATAATAGCCTTCTAATATTAACAAATATATATAGCATTTTTACTCTATGCTAGACATCATTCTAAGTAATTTACATGTATCCATTTATTTAATCCTCATAAAAACTCTAATGGTATGAACTCTTATTACACCGTTTTACTGATGGAGCAAATGATGCACATGAAAATATGTGCCCAAGGTCATTTAACTGGTGAGATTGCAGAACTAGAATTAAAATCCAGTGAGACTGGCTTCAAAATCTAGATGCTTAAGCAGTCATTCCACTGCCTCTCACAGTGATAGTAACTGAGTTGTGATTTATATCCACATTTTGTACCCCCAGCAAACTTTTATTTCTACTATTTCTCAGGTGCTAGAAACCTCCCAGATTTGTAGTGGAGAAAGAGAAAAGAGATTAATTTATAATTATGTCAAAGAGGGGGAAAAGTGTTTATAATTTATAAAGGAGCCAGGGCAGGCAGAGTTTTGCCCAGAATTAGAGAACTAGTCTTAGAGACGGGGAGAGAGAGAAAAGCATTTGATTTATTTCCTTGATATCAACCTCATCAGCAATAGGTTGCATGAAACTTCACCAAGAATCCTGCTTAAATATTAATGTAATATGACAGATCAAAGTAACATGACAAAACATTTATGACAAATATAAATTAGCTCTGTGGTTTTATATGAGCTTTGCTCTGCTCTAGTCTTTTGATTTAATCTTTTAATTTGAAAAATGCTTCCAAATTCAGAATAACCGGTGATGTGTTAGGAGTTTATCATTACATGCCATTGTCTTCCTAAGAAATACAATATTTTGCTAAATAAACTGTGATGCACATTAAAAATGGATACAAAGTCTAAAAGAGGTAAAGATGTTTCTTCCTAACTTATCAAGGCAAGGTTCCTAGATGAAAGAATATCAATAAATAAATTTAAAATCAGTGGCATAATGTATAGCCATGTAGAAAATGAGCTCTTTTAGCCAAAACACATGTGGCTCAAATTTTAGCCCCACTGTGCTAAGATTAAAGGCCACCATGGTAAATGTTCTTTTTTGCTTAATATTACACTAAATTGTTTGTCTTCTCTGCTGGACTGTACACTCCTCAAGGATAGCAACCATATCCTATTTACCTTTATGCACTTCTTAGCAAAAGAGAAATAATTTAGGCCTGAATTGAGGAAACTATTTCTATGTCTATACTCATCAGATGTGGCTAAAGACGAGACACAAGTAAATGTTAGAAATGTTGCTACACATTTATTTAGGAAGGGTGAAAATCTCCAGTAATTTTAATTAGACAGACTACTGTCTATGTAAAAGCTTGACCGTTACCCAAAGGCAAAGAATGGCAACCCTTCACTTACTGAGTTTTTTTTCTACCTCTAAAACCATAACAACAAAAACTATAAGGAAAACAATGACCATAGCATTTCTTACAATGCTCTTATGTCATCATAATGTAACCAGCTCTCTCGAGAGTTCAGCACTCCAGCATTTTTAGTGGCTGAAATAATGAAAATTCTAATTAGGCTTTGCTTGCTTGCTGCACAAAAGCCAACATCCCGTTTCCACAGTATAAACTGCTGATGTACTGTTTCTTTGCCAAGCAGGAGGAGGTGACTTCAGGGTCATGAAAAAGATTTGCAGAAGGAATGGACATGGTGACCAGCTGCTGAAACTCAAGAGTCTGGTTGCTCAAGATGTTATCTGAGACTGAAGACACACAGACTTTTCCCCTCACTTCCCTGAAACTCCCCCTCCCTTAACTCTCTAGCCACATAAAAATTCACCACTTCTTTTTGTTTAGAGGGATTTGAGAGATCTTGCCTTCTCATGTTGGCCAAATTGAAGAAAGCTTTTTCTCCAAGCAGTCGTTTGCCAGTGTTTGGTGTTAACTGCATATCAGGTACATAAGTCTAAATTTGGGGTTCTATAACAATGACACTATATTAAAGAATTACAGAAATGTGTTTTCTGCCCTTTACAGGTTCACAGTTTATGGTGGATAACTTATAAGCAAATAATTAAAGATCTACAAAAGTAAGTAAATAAGCACACACGCTTGCATGTGTGCGCACACACATACATTCATCAAACACCCCCTAAGCATTGTGTCCAAACAAACCCGAATCAACTGACTTCTGTTCTCATGAGTTTTTAATCTAAGGGGAAAATAAAACATATACGTTTAACTTATACTAAATTTTTAAATTCACTATGACACAACTACCCATGTAATCTCCTGGGTACCTGATGGTGTGCCAGACAAATGGGGTTAATATAGAAAGTATTTTATTTTATATAGATTCTAAATGTCTTCTGCAGTTGCAGGCACACAAGTTCTCTCTAGTGTTCCCTGGCTTAGGAGAGTTTGCTTATGATTTTGAAAAGACCTTTAAGGGATGCTAGAAAGCAATTTTGGGATGTGTGAAATGATACATTACTTTGGGTTTGAAGAATTTATCTTGTGGGAGGTCTGCTGTATGTAAATTAGATTGCCTTCTATAGAGGACATGATACCTTAATGATTTTTAAGGTCTCCAAATTTAATCATCAATAGTTCTAAGATAGAACATTTTCCAGTAAGTTTGTCAATTTGTCTCATGTTTGATATCAACTAAAATTATTTTGCAAAATGTCTCTGTTCCAAACAAATTGTGCTTCATATGTCTAAATTTCCTTCCCAAGTACCATTTGAGCAATGCAGTCTGTCTTTGTGAATTTTTATTGCAGGCTGATATTGGGATAATACAAGACATATTGAGGAGAAATCAGAACATTAGTATGCATTCCTATAAAATATTTCCATTAGTGCCTCATTTATAATATTCTGGGACTCCAACAGTATTACAATCACGGAAAACAGAGAATAAATGAATATTATTTTTGTAACATACTTATGCTACTTTAAATGATCCCTATTTCCATTCTTACCTGAGTGAGAATAAGATATAATTAATTTTAAAGACTCAAAGATACATCAAATAACTCTTATTTATGTAAACATTGAAAAAATTGGTTTGCTATCAGAAACCTCACTTTTTCCATACATCTGTTTATTTATTAAACATTTTCTTTTAATCTTAAGAGTTAATTCTGAGACTTGGTAAAACAATTTTTTGGTAGTAAATAAAACTATTTTCTCCTGCAAACTTGTTTTTCCTTTTCCCATACATCTGGTTGTGATCTTTGTATGTCTGTACTCAGTCTTTAAACAATGATATGAATTTTATTGGAGGAAAGGGAAAGAAAGGGGTCAGGGATGCAGTAAATTACTGTTTCCTTTGTTTTATTTTAATTACAACTTATTTCCCATTTAAAAATATTTTTATAGAATATGATGATTGCATCATTTGTTTTTTACAAAAAAAAAAAAGCTATGGAACTAAATAACACAGACATAAGAAATGATGATATGTGTTTCATGGAGCATTCTAAATACCAATTTGGATAATTTGAAGAATTTAAATATTTTCTCATTGAATAAAATTGACTATGTATTTATGGCTAGAGACATTTTATTTTAAATTGAAAGTTCTGCCTTGTTTATAGAAGTAATATGTGCTGGACTTCATTTCAATTTTCTTTAAATATCTATGGGTATTTTGTATATATTGTAGGAGACTATTTCTAAAATAAATGAAACTTATGGAAATATAATAGGATAAACTTAGGAGTTCTCTTTATTCATCATAGCCATGGTAAAGGGAAAAAAATATCCAGAGATAATGATAGGTAGAGCCAGAAAAGGAAGGAGAAAGAATGTGGGCCAGTTCCTAGTGAGCTACAAATTCAATCACATGGTTAATGGAAATTGAGGTTGATGGATTATGGCAGAAAACAGTTAGAGCCAGGTGGGGGAGAAGTTTTTCACAGAATCAGTAAAGGGTTCAATCAGTAGACGTAAATGGGGTCGCCATGGAAAAGGGAGCTGGTTTCTAAATCTGGTACCTAGCTAACATCTTTCTAGTATGAAAATAGTTCTATAGGGGTAAATGTGTGTCTTCCAGGTTTCCCAGAAGACAGTCTTGAATGTACCCTATATTCAACTTTCATTTTTACATAACAGATTACCACAAATTAAGCAGCTCTAGATGAAACCTATTTATTAGTTCACAATTCTGCAGGTCAGAATTCAGGGTGAGCTCGGCTGGACTCCCTGCTTAGGGTTTTACAAGGCCAAAATCAAGGCTGTGGCCAGACTGGGTGGGCTCTTATCTGGAGGCTCGTTTCTAAGCTTATTCATTTCTAAGCAAATTCATTTCTAAGCTCATTCACAGTGTTGAGAGAATCCAGTTTCTGGTGACTGTGGGTCTTATGTCCCTTTATCTTTGCTGGCTGTAGGCTGGGAGCCATTCTTCATTCCTTGATGCCATGTGCATTCTTTCTCATGTGGCCCCTCCATCTTACAACCATTTATTAATGGCCCATCAAGTCTTTTTCATGACTTGAATCTCTCTGACTTTCTCTTCTGCCATTAGACACAGAAAACTTCCTGCTTTTTAAGGGTTCACCTAGTTAGGCCTGCATCTGATAACCTACATGTTTTACAAAAACTGGGTCAATTGATTAGTAACCATAATACCACCTGCAAACTCCCTTTTGCCATGCTATGTAACTATGAAACAGATGTCCCCTCAGATTACAGAGAAGAGAATTAAACAAGGTCAAGAGTTATTGAAGGTCATTTTCAGAAGTCTTTCTACCATGTGCCTTTTAGAATCTAGAAGAGTGGATATTATCAGATATTTACACTGAATGCCACAAAAGCAGATTTTTTTAAAGGGTGCTCAACACATTGATGCATCCACATAATCAAGTAAAGCCAAATCATAGACTGTGCCTCTAAATTTTTTTTAGAAAGTAAAACTATAATTACTATGAATCAGCAGGTGTCAAGGAAGAATATATATTCATACTATAATCTTTGAAACATGATTATTAGGGAAAAAACAATAATACAAAATTCCAGAGTTTACTAATCTTTGCCTGTATCTCCTCTTAAAGAAAAAAATAAATGCATGGTGGAAGTGAAGATATGTGCACTTATATTTAAAATTTTCACTAACATGTCTCCAGTTTGGAGACCAGCTGAATGGCAGGATATGAAAAAAAGCTCAGGGAAAATATGCAGATAATTCATTTAGTGCAGAAGCAGTCCTGGATCAATTTAGCAACTTACCAAAGTCAGAAAATTGCTATGTCTTACTGTTTGCTTTTTAGTGAGAAGCAAGCTACAGGGAGAAGATCTATTAATCCTAATTGCCCAGAGCTAATTATCTTCCTCAATTAAGAAAAAAAAAAAAAAAAGCTAGTAAAAAGAAAGGGGGAAAAAAAGACCACACCCTCTAACAGATTGTGAGGTGGGTGGAGAACTATTAGCATAGCCAAGGGAATAGTTCTTCTCTACCACAGAAGAATGTCATGGCCAAAACCCTTGGGTTTATCTATCAGTTCACTCATTCGACTGGGGAAAACTTAGAAATAGCTGCTGGGTAGAAGCAGGTAGAGTGGGAAAATTGAACATCTGAAGATGGTTATCTCTGTCTGGAGAAAGTTTCATGCATTCCATCCCGAACTGGAAAGAATTACAAGAAGTCTGAGAGGATTATCCATACAAGTACAACACACAGGTCTACTGAACATGAATGCAAGGTTTTATAAGCAATTTCAGAAGGAAAAGCAAAAAACAACCCCAGCAACCACAATTGGTCAGAGCCCTAGCCAAGATATCTAATTCCCCTCTTAGTACCCTCAGGCAATGGAACTGCATACAGACCAGTCTTCAAATTGAAACTCTAGAAAAATAAATAAATAAACAGATCTCTAAGATAGTGAAAAAGGAGTCAGTAAAATTAATCCTTAAAAACAATTCAAGATCTGGGAGCAGTTTTTATATTAATCACTAGTAGGATACAAATATAGTGCAGCAATGTAAAATAAGAGTTTTATGTGGTTGTGGCTTAGCTAAACACAACACAAATGCCCTGCTCCACCTCAGGTCTGTATACACACAGCAGCCACCCTACCCCAGCAAGCTATGGATTTTGGAGGTGTGAACAAATGCAGCTGATTGAATTCTGAAGCCACTATCAGATGCAAGGAACAGTGGTTATTCCACATAATTTCCTTATAATATTATCTGTGAAGAACATCCAGCAAGTACGTTATAAAAGACCTCATATCCTTCTTAATGAACTCTTGTTCTTCAACCCATGGTTACAATCTGTTGAACAAGTAATTTTACCTACACCGTTATTTAGGTCCATCAATACATTCTAACCCACTGGCAAACTTAGATTAAAATCAGCAGGAACTCAAGAGGAAACGCCAGAGCAGGGCATGCAAGAAACAAGGGGGTAAGGGTGGGTAAGAGACTCATAATAATAAGATAAATAAGCTTTAATTTAAAGACATGCATAGAACTTTATAACAATACATTTTTCTGAAGTGCATGTGAAAAATTCGTAAAACTTTACATCAGACTTTGAAAAGATTCCAAATTCATATAAAAGCATTTTTATAATTATACCTGATTTGAAGAAATTTCTTTTTCATCCTGATTTAAAGGAAAAGAGACGAAAGTTCTATTTCTATATTTTAGTGGTGGTTTCATGGGTATTTGCTTTATAAACATTCTTTAGACTGTACATTTTATTTTATGCAATTTTCTATACAACTAGTTTTTGTGTTATAATTCACAAATTAAAATAAGTATACAAATAAAATATATCACAGTCAGTCACAATTTTAGTCCAGATTAAAGTATATTAATGGAGTGATTTGAAAATAAAAAGGTTTCTAAATCAATCTCTTAAGTGCTATAAGGGATAAATGAATGAATATTCATCCAAAAGCAGGTGAAGGTATGGTACAAGCACAGAAAAACATAAACTAGGACCAATTAAAAATTAATAAAAGCCAATTAGAAATTGTGAACTTAAAATATATTTTAAAAAATACTTCTAAATTCAGTAATAGACTAAGCTCAATTAAAGAGAGAATTAGTAATTAAAAGGCAGTTCTGAAGAAGTTACCTAAAACTCTGCAGAAAAACAAAGAAAAAAACTTAAAAGAGACTGAAATTATAATTTGAATAGGATTTTGGAAAAATGGAAAGGTAGGCGTGTGTTGAAATAATGTTTGAAGACAAAATAATTAGAAACAGTCTAGGACTAAACTAAGAAATGGTGTTTAGATTTGAAAAATGCATCCAAAATACCAAGGATGGGTGCAATGGCTTAGGCCTGTAGTCCCAGCACTTTGAGAGGCCAAGGCAGGAGGACTGCTTGAGCCCAGGAGTTCAAGACCAGCTTGGGCGACAGCGTGAGACCCTGTTTCTACAAAAAGGAAAGAAAATAACTAGGTGTGGTGGCGCATGCCTGTAGTCCCGGCTACTCGGGAGACTGAAATGGGAGGATTGCTTGAGCCCTTGAGTTGAAACTGCAGTGAGCTGAGCTTGCTCCACTGCACTCAAGCCTGGGAAATGAGAAAGATACCTTGTCTCATTAAAAAAGTAAAATAAAATAAAAGTAAATCTTCACTGGATACATAGTAGCGAAGCTGCAGAACATCAGTTACAAAGAGAAATGTTAAAACAGAAAATAATGCAATTCACAGAACAGTGAGGATACATGGCCATAAAAATGTGGAAAATATGCCATTTTATTAGTAATTGTTAAATACAAATTAGAATTATTATTACTAATTTTTACATATTTGGTTCTTTTTAATGTAAAAGTTAAATAATATCAAGTGTTGGTGAAGCTGTGGAAAAAGAATCCTCTCATAATGCTGGGACCAAGAGACATGATGAAGGTAAAGTTAGTGAGTAATTTGGTAGTATGCAGGAAAACAAAACAAAACAAATGCATATCTATAACCCATGTACAAGAATATCTGTTGCAATGTTATTTATACTAGAAATAAAATTGCCTAAGACACAGCAATTCTTAAATGTGTTATAGTAAAATTACACTATCAGATGCTATTTATTGCTTACAAAGAATAAAATCAGTTTATATGTTCCTACATAGAAAGGTCTGAAAAAGAGATGTTTTTCAGGGAAAAGTAGATGCTGCAAATATATATACAGAATGATACCATTCATTCCATAAAAAAGAATGGGGGAGTAAGAAAAAAATATCAAACAAGCAATGCTTTTCTTTTGAGAGAAGACAGGATTCTGTGCCTAGCCAAAGGGGACTTTAGGTTTTTGTTTTTGTTTTGTGCTGGATTCTCGCTCTGTTGCCCAGGTTGGAGTGCAGTGGTGTGATCTCAGCTCACTGCAGCCTCTGCCTCCTGGATTCAAGCAATTTTTCTGCCTTGGCCTCTCAAGTAGCTGGGAGTACAGGCGTGCACCACCACGACCGGCTAATTTTTGTATTTTTTGTAGAGATGGGGGTTTCACAATGTTGGCCAGGCTGGTCTGAAACTCCTGACTTCAAGCGATCCTCCTGCCTGGCCTCCGAAACTGCTGGGATTATAGGCATGAGCCACCATGTCCGGGCAGGAATTTAGTTATACATAAAATTATATATAAATTAAAAATTATTTAGTTTATATAAAATTCTACAATGCTTCCAGAAAGGTAATTCTAATAAGATACATTCTAATTATTTCTTGATTTATATCTAATAGAAAATTATGTTTGGCTACAAATCACACAATTACACCAGAAAAAAACCAAGACTCAGAATAGCATGATATTGAATGACTGTTTATTTGAATCTTTAAAGAGGCTTCTGACTGTTTTGTATTAGTACCTTCCTTTTTTGTGAGTGCTATTGAAAGCATTTTAATTAATTCCCGTAAAAACAAATAACTAGGTTTAGGAGAATGTTAGGACCAAATAGAGTATAAATGAGTTGCGTTAGTAATATTCTCAGCTTGAATCATTCACCTGTGTGTAAAGACTCTAATGTTGAATCTGAACTAATACCATTAAGATACATTTCCTTAGTAAGAGGAAGGAAAGTTAGCGAAGCAGGAATGAGTGATACTAATATCAGTTTTATTTTACATCATGCTACTTCTCTGAAAAGGATGACAGTCTTCCATCCCTTATATCCTTAGGGTATTGGTTCCAGGACCCTTGCAGTTATCAAAATCTGCAAATGCTCAAGTCTCTTATGTAAAATGCCCTAGTATTTGAACGTAACCTACACACAACTTCCTGTATACTTTAAATCATGTATAGATTACTTAGAATACCTACTACAACGTAAATGCTGTGTAAGTAGTTGTTACACTGTATTTTTTTAAATTGTTAGTTTTTATTGTTGTGTTGATATTTGTATTTTATTTATTCTGAATATTTTCTACCTATGTCCTGTTTGTTGAGTTTGTCGATGATGAACCCTCTATACAGAAGGTCAGCTGAATTTGTATTCATGGAAATGTTTTTTTCAGTTTATTCTCTTACCGATTTAGTTAGGGATTCATAGTTTATACTCATGCAGCAGAGGTAGTATATGAAGCACCAAGTCATTGCGAAATTTCTCAAACCTCAAATGTAGCAATATTAACATGATGTCAAATGATTCCAGTTAGAAGTGAAAAATCCATGTGCACATTTTGCAAAGTTTAGTCTAAGTCTTTAATCATCAGAATAATAATTCCGAAACTTCAATTTAGGAAAAGATTTGATATCAAGGAACAATGTTTTCCTCTGAGCATATATATGGCATTTTTGTATTAATATTAAAAGTAAAAATTATCAATGCATGATTTAAATACTGAAGGCCAGCAACATACACAGTGTATTTCCTTTATTTATTTGAAGTAGTTTTTCTCGCTATTTGTGTCTCAGACAGATAGTAGAGAAGAATGATAGTCACACACAAACCTATTGTAAAATTCAATTATTTTGTAAAACAGCCCATGCATAATTTAGTGATGCTACACAAAATACGTTTTGAAAACTTAAAAAGAATAATGTCAAAGTTTTCTACTTATTGTTAATAGTGGGTTATATATAAGTTATATATAGCACTGGCAAAGTACAGAGAGCCAACGTAGCAAAATAAAATCAAATAAATTTCATATTATAATAAAAACATAAAGTACAGAAATGCATCATGGCTCTCTAGTGATGAACTTCCAGTTTTGGGCTTGGGTGTATAGAAAAATCTTAAGTTATCTCTGTGACTTCCTACCAATCAAAAAATTAACAGGAAAAAATTAAAATAGCTAGCTTGAATAAATGAATTCAAGATAGAAATACACTAATTTGTCATGAAAGTGCTGATGACAGATGATTTATTCATTTTCCTACCAGTTCCTTGGTCATAATTGGCATTGTTAATAAAAATAAAATATACAACTGCACTCCAGACTGGGTGACAGAGTGAGACCCTGTCTCAAAAAAAAAGAATAAAATAGAATTAAAAAACATACCAAAACTTCATTACTGTATACACTGAATGACAAAGCTATTTTTCCCTATATGAGTATGCAATGGAAACCATAACCAAAAGGTGGTTCACATAAGACATTGATAGGTTTCCTGAGACATACAGGAAGAAATGTTGGATGTAATATGCCAAAAATAAGAAGTTGGCATCATTTTTATACTTGCAAAAATCTGAATATTCTGATCACTTTGCAATTTTTGTTTGCAAAAGAATTTGTTAGGAATGTTAGTAAAGGAGAATTAACATCTTTGCATTATCATGACTTCTTAAATTAGTTTGAACTCTGATTCTTCTGATTTTTCTAGCTTCCAGATTATTGGAAATCTTTTTACAAAAATTCAACAACTCACACTTATATTGTTCTATTTTGGAAAATCAAGGGGATTCTTTGGCAGGCTAGATAATCTTCAAGCAAAAACCAGTATTTTTAAATGTGTTCTCAGGAAACCTAAAAGCTTTATTTTTGGCAAAACGAGTCAAGATGCTGTCAGTTACCTCCTCCAAGATGCAATTACAGTCAGCACTAAATAATTTTGAGCTTCCGGCAAGATGTCATATTCAAAAAGGTTCTAAAAGACCTATAAGCAAATTCGTATCTTCTAAAAGAACTAGCAAAGCAAAACTTCACTTAGGCTATTTTCTGGCAGTTAGATCATGGTGGAAAAGTTTGGTTAATGCCTGGTTTTTATTATTGACTATTACCTTCATGAAGAAAAACGTTAAGATTAGTTTTCCCTTTATCAATTGCCAAGAAATTCTTTGTCACCAGTTTTAAATTTTCTGAGAAGTGAGAGCAAGTTTAAAAGCCCCTGAAGGTTGTTGTAGCTTTTACCAGGAGTATCTGTCTTCTTCTTAGTATATGAATTTGAATTGCACACCATCTACCTAGCTCCCAGATGCTTAAAGAATATTAATGCCAATTACTTGGCTAACAAAATTATCTGTGCACTAAACCCCCATGCAATTTACCAACGTAACAAACCCGCACGTGTACCTCCTGAACCTAAAATAAAAGTTGGAAAATAAAGAGTATTAACATGTGTATTCTCCAAACATCTCAAAAAAGTTATGAAATTATTAGTATTATTTCCACAGTACATTTATGGACACTGAAATAAGAACATAAAAATGGATTCATCAAATATCTTAAAGAATTCCAGTGGTATAAAGTGATAATTCAGATGATGTTTTCTGCTAAATCTCCAAATGCAGTTGTCATTGTCAAACTAGAAATAAAATGTACTGGGAGAAATTGTTTCAATAAATGCAAAAAAAATGTATTTATGACTACAACTGCTATGCTAAGCCATATTAATGGGATTTCCTTTCTGGGTTATGGTCACACCAAATGATGCAGAAGCAACTTTATTCCATTAAATGATCGACTATAGGTAATATACAGCTAACATGAGAGTTTTAAAGATGAGCTTTAAAATATCCAAATACTACTTTGCATTGATTCATGCTACACAGAATAAAAATTGAGGATATGTGAATTGGCTGCCCTGTAGATATGAATCTTGATGTGATGTCCTCACATTATTCTTTCAATAAAATGATTTTACTGTCCAAGTGAGTAAAAGTGTCTTTTCCAATTACTTGCTTAGTCATTCTAAGCCCATCACATTAAGTCACTGCTCAGGGAAGTACCTTAAAAATACTGGAAAATAGAAAGTGCTATTTAAAGTCAAGTTCTTGTCTACTTCCAACTTAGGAAATATTCTACAATGCACATGATGGGGAGCCAGAAAAAAAGCTGTGTGGTTTATTCACTGTTAAATAATCTATCCATATTCCTGAGCAAGGATATTTCTTCAGGGTATCACATACTATGTAATATTAGCTCTTTTCTCTAAACACAGTGTTTACACAACTTGAAAAATACTGTCCTATTGATGGATGTTATGTATGAATGTTTAACTTTAATTTCATTTATGTTTATGCTTTTACAGCTCTTCATGCTTTACATTAAGAGAATGAACTGATTTACTTAAAAATATTTATACTGAGCTACTACTATATGTCAATCCTAGTGGGAATTCAGAGTTGATTAAGGTATGAGCAACTCAAGAAGCTTTTTTGCGAATAATGCACTTACTATAACCGAGTCATACCTCAACACTGTAAATTGAAGCTTAGATGTTCTGCTTAAAATTATAAACATGTAAAGCTAAAAGTCCTTCAGTAATGGAAAACACACAACATATTCAAATTTTGCGTATTTTTGCAAAATCTGTAAAATTTTGTTTGCTTTGTAATTTAGAAATATGGGGTGGTATACCATTAAATTAGAACATATCATATAGTCTAGAAAAACAGAGCTGATTTCATGTACAGAATATTACACAGAAGACTCAGGGGCAATAAAAAATGAAAGAAAAAAAGTTATGCCTTATTTATAATCTGAGAAATACAAATTTCAACCATAATAAAATGATATTTTATCCCATCACTTGGAAAAAAGAAAGGAAAGTCTGATAATACCACATGTGAGCTAGAACATGGACCCACTAGGACTCTCATATGGCTGATGAGAGAATAAATTAATACAATATCCTGAAAAAGACTTCAGCATTATCTTGTGAAGTTACATATGTGTAAATACAAAACTCAGAATCTATTTCTAGGTAAATAACTTACAGAACTCTTGAGCATGTGTGCCTGGAGACCTGTATAAAATGTTTATGGGATTACTGGGCCCCAAATTACAAAAATGTAAAATGATTATAAACATGGGAATAGAGTGCTACAAACGTCATTATTAATGAATATCAAAAACATGTCACTGGATGCCAGAAACAAGACTGAATTGTTTAGCGCATTTTTCTATTTATACAACTTTCAAAAATACACAAACTAAACAATAAGGGTATATAATAGGTAGCAAAACTAAAATGAAAATTAAGAAAAAAAACAGAATTTGAGTTATAATTGATTTGGAGAGAGACAATGTTAATCTATGGAATGCCAAAATTAATAATACTCTATGTTTCATCTTGTTGTTGAAAACCTGTTTATTCTATTATCCTTTTTACCTTCACGTATATGTTCTACTAACTGCATATATATATGTGTGTGTGTGTATATATATATATATATAATATGTATAAAATCATCACAACAGCCCTGTATAGCTCTTATAATACAGCCCTTATTTTACTTATGAGTAACTGAGGCACAAAGAGGTAAAGTAACTTTATCAAAGTCACACTGTTTATAAGATACAGAGCTGGGATTTGAACAGAGAGTTCAGAAACTGAAGGTGGCCTTATAACCATTAAACTCTACTAAGTATCTGCATTTAAACAATGTAAACAATAAAAGAAAGAGAAATAATCAAATTATACGCTGGTGACCCTTCAAATAATAATGTAAGAAAAATGGTTAATGAAATAGAAACAATAATCCTTAGTCTTGAAATAATATATTAAAGTGGAATGTTGAAAAAATCTAGACTGTTAAATGTAAAATTGGTTTTGACTCTATGCGCCTGGCTTATTTCACTTAACATGTCTTCCAAGGTTACCCATGTTGTCTCAGGATTTTATTCTTTTTAGTGGCTGAATAGTATACCATTGTGTGTATATACCATGTTTTTTTCATCTACTAATCTGTTGAGAGACTTAGGTTGATTCTATATCTTGGCTGTGAATAGTGTTACTATGAATATATGCACACGTGCTTTTTTGAGTGTCTGTTTTCAAATCTTTGGGGTGTATGCCCAGGAATGGAATTTCAGGGTCATATGGTAATTTCGTTTAACTTTGGAGGTATCACCAAACTGTTTTCCAAAACAGCTGAACAATTTTACATTCCATCAGAAGTATATGAGGGCTTCAATTTCTCCATATCCTAACACTTGTTACTTTTAAAAAATTATTAGTATCATATTATCTGAAATTTCATGCTCTTTAAAATGTAGTCACTGAAGTCCTAAATGATTCTATGGACAAAAAATAATAATAATAAAAATAAAAAGAATTATCAGAAAACAAATCAAAATAAAAGAAAAACCCAAACCATATTTCCTGCACGTTAAGAGAAATCTTTCAAAATCTGTTTCTATGACAGGATTTCAAAATACTCATTTTTATGATAGGCAGACATAGGTAAACACATACAATATTAGAATACTTCTTTTTCTCTTTTAATGTTATGAGTGGAGTATTATACATAATATAGGAAGGAACGTGAAGGCTTCAAAATAATATTTATGCACCCCGGTGAGATACCTCTATGACAAAGATCAAGGAGGTTTAATTAGCAACTTCTTGACTAAATAAAGTTAAAGGCACTCTCTCAGTTAAAATGTGGATGTGGCATTTAATGAGTCAGAGATTACGCTCACAGAACCTAAATTGCACACATGATGATGAGTAACTTTCCCTTCATAGTAAACTCACTCAACAGGCTGTGTCTGTTCAAAACAGAAAGCTATAGAAAATAGAGAAAAAGGAGATAATTACCCAAGATTGCCAATCTAATAGAAAACCAGCCTTAATTGTTTCTCTAAGAGTTCTATGTGTCAGTGAACACAATGTTCCTTCATTTCAAAGACTTAAATCAGGTAAATAATGCTAAATGACGAGTTAATGGGTGCAGCACACCAACATGGCACATGTATACATATGTAACAAACCTGCACGTTGTGCACATGTACCCTAAAACTTAAAGTATAATAATAATAAAATTTAAAAAATTAAACACAAACATAAAATTGTGAAAAATTCTTTAAATAAACTCAAATACAGAAAATTATAATTAAACCCTCCACTTTTGGTGGCCCTCAAATAGCAATAGTTTCATTACTTGTGCTTATTAGCTAAATGTCCACAGTATCTTATTAATTACACAGGTGTTCCATCTTTATTAAAGCACCCAAAAAGATTTTAGAGGATCTTCTGGTAGACTAAAAACTGCCTAAAAGAGCATGAAGGAAACATACATCAACATACTAGATAAAACACAGTGTATTCATATTCTCTGCTGATCACTATGTGAGGCATGTATATCCTCATACTAACCCTGTGACATAGATGGTATCATTATTCCAATTTTACAGTCGGAGGAAACAAACCTCAGTAGTTAAATAACTTGCACAGGATCACACATCTTGTAAGACATACATCAGATTTCAAATCCAGCCCATCTGACTCCAGCAGCTTCATCAATATCATCTGAGCAATTAAAAAAATTATACCCCCACTATTAAGACAATACATAAATGAAAGCTCTTCCCTGGCCACTGGATACCCAGTATTTAATATGCGTACCAAAATACATTAAGGCAATGCCTATAGTAATATTATTTGCAATACCCTCAACCTGGAAACTACTCATATGTCCATCTAAGGCAGAACTGATACATAAATTGTGGTATATGCATACACTGGAATATTTCATGGCAATAAAATGATGCACTACAACTACATATTTTTAAAACAAAGGAAATCATATTGTTTTTCCTGATTATAAAGCAATATTTTATCAGTATGAAAGAAATAAGATATAAAGAAAAAGGGAATAATAACCCATAATGCCATCACACAAAGATAACATTTTAGTATGTAGTCTTACATTATTTTTTCTAAAGATAAACACACAAAAATATAGATATAGATACGCAAAGAGAAATGAAGAGGAGGGAGAGAGAGAGCGCGAGAGAGGTATCCTGGCACATATTAAGACCTGATATTACTAGCTTGTTTTTATTATAATCACTATTATGGCTATATGTAGTTGTAGTGCATCATTTTTATTTCCATGAAATATTCCAATATGTGCATATACTACAATTTATTGATCAGTTCTGCCTTAGATGGACAAACGAGTTGTTTCCAGGTTGAGGCTATTGCAAATAATATTACTATAAGCATCACTTTAATGTATTTTGGCACACACATTAAATACTGGTTCTCCAGGGGCTGGGGAAGAGCCTTCATTTATAGCATTCTACAAAATTCTAAGGTAAATACTACCACTGTGACCAATTTCAAGCTACCACTAGTCCAAGAGTAGGATCCAAAATCTTCTCGAAAATTTAACAGCTGGCTCTCAGAAGGCAGTACTAGCTTATTTGGGCACAGCACAACTTGAGTATGTATACTTTGAAATGAAATTGCTAAATTATAGAGTATGTACCTAATCAACTCAACTCTAGTGGATAATGTAAAATACTTTTCCAAAGTAATACTACCAGTGTGCAGCTCTCCCCAGCAGTATATGAGAGTTCCCATTGCGTGTTAGACTGTTAAATTTCAGTCATTCTAGCAGGTGTGTGGTAGTATCCCATTGTGGTTTTATTTTCCTGATTACTGGTGGGTTTGATCAACTTTTCATTATCCTTTTGATGAACTTTTCAGTCATTTGATGAACAGTCTTGTTATAGTCTAATTCATTCGTCTGAACTTATTTATTAGTGTTTTTGTTTTGTTTGATAAATATTTTACCCATTTAGGTCATAAACATACTCTCCTGTATTGTCCTCCAGATATTTTATTGTTTTGTCTTTTATATTCTGATTTATTATCTGCATAAAATATTTTTTGAATGACATGAGGCAGAAGCCAAATTTTATTTTTACTTTTATGGATATAAAATGTCCCAGCATGATTTATTGAAACATACTTCCCTTACCCAGCTTTGGAGTAGCACTCTTTTTATAAATAAACATGCCACATATGCTCAGGTCTTTTTCTGGGCTCTCTATTTTATTCCACTGCTCTATTTGTCTATCTTTACAGGAATATCACACTATCTTATTTACAGTAACATTATAAAAAGTCTGTATGGAACAAGCCCACTCTATTCTTTTCTAAGCATAATATGGCTTCTTTAAAAAAAAGATGTATTGAGGTATAATGCAATTACAACACACTGTTTATATTTAAAGTGTCAATTTCATAAGGTTGACATATGTAAACACCTATAAAAAGATAACAAATCAAGATAATAAATATGTCCATCACACAGGATAGATTCTTTGTGCCCATTTGTAATCCATCTATCCCTTCCCTCCATGTGCTCTCTATCCCCAGGAAATAAGTAGTCTGTGTTCAATCAGTTTAAATTAATTTGCATTTGCTAGAATTTTATACAAATGAAATAATATACTACGCATTATCTTTTGCCTGGCTTTGTTTAGTCAGTATAATTATTCCAAGATTCATCTATGTATATATGTTGCACATATAAATTGTCATTTTCTTTTATTGCTGAGTATTGTATTAACTTATGAACATTTTACAATTTGCTACTCATTCATTTGTTGATGAACATTTTTGTGGTTTTGAATATTTGCCTGTTACAATTAAAGTTGCTATAAACATTCAAGTTATGAGTTTTTCATGGACATGTACTTCAATTTCTCCTGAGTAAATACCAAGTAATAAAATGAGGATATGTTTAACTATGTAAAAACCCTGTCAAATTTGTACCAAAATGGTTGTACCATTTTATATTCCCTTAAGAAATGAAAGAGTTCCATTTATTCCACATCATTAGCATAATTTGCTATGGTCAATCTTTTTTAGACATTTAAATTGATTGATATGTAGTGGAAACTCATTGTGGTTTTAGTTTGCATTTTTCAACTGATTAATGATGTTACACATCTTTTCATTGGCTTTACAATTATTTTCATGAAGTGTCCATTCAAATCTTTCACATATTTCTTAAATTGCTTCTCTTCTTGAGATTTGAGATTTAAAATATATATATTATTCATACAAATTCTCTATTAGATGTATAATTTACAATTGTATTCTTCTGGTCTGCGGCTTGTCTTTTCATTTTCTGAAGAGCAGAAATTCTTAATTATGATGAAGTCCAGTGTATCACTTTTTTCTTTAATGGATCATGCTTTTGGTGTCTTAAGAATTCCTCACTTAACCCAAGGTCACAAATATTTTTTCCTATGTATTATTCAATATGTTTTATAATTTTAGATTTTACATGTAGATCTGTTATTTATTTTAGTTAATTTTTATGTATACTACAAAATATGTGTAAGTGTTCACTTTTTTCTAGTCAGATTGTACTTTCTTCACCAATTGACTTTGCAATTTTATAAAAATCAATTAATGTTTTATGACTCTGGATTCTCTCTTCACCTCAATTGCTCTATTTGTCTATCTTGATTATAATAAGGATTTAATTCCACAGGGTAAATCTTTCAAATTTTTCTTTATCTAATTGTTTTATCTATCCTACATCCTTTGTATTTCCATATCAATTTTAGAATCAGTGTATTGATTCATATTAAAATTGATTTGATTTGATTAGGATTGCACTGACTCTAGAAGTCATTTGGGGAGACTTCACAGCTTAAAAAATTAAATTTTCTGATCCATGAACGTGCTATCTCTCTCCATTTATTTAGGTCTTTCTTTCAATATCTGTAGATCTGTAATTATGTTACTTCTCTCATTTTTAATATTAATAACTTGTGTTTCTCTCTAGTTTTCCTCCGGATTAGTCTGGTTAGAGGCTTATCAAGTTTACTGATCTTCTGGAAAAAAAAAACATTTGGCTTCATAGATATTCGTGTTTTTTGGGTTTATAGGTCATTACTTTGCATTATTATCTTTGTTATATCCTTTTTCTTTTATATTTAATTTGGCTTCTTTAGTTTCTTTAGGTGGATCATCAGGTAATTGACTAGAAATTTTTCTTGGTTTTTGACAAAAGTTTTATGTGCTGTAAATTTCCTTTTAGCTACTGCTTTACCCGTATACTAGAAATTTTGAATGTCAAGTTTTTATATCCAGCCCCAAATACTTTCGAATTTTACTTTTTATTTTCTCCTTGGCCTGTTGATTATTTATAAACATATTATTTGTTTCTAATATTTATAAATGTTTAAATGTATTTCTAATATACATTCCCAATATTATTCTATTATTTAACAATTTTTGTATGTTATATTTTTACTGCTTAAATCATTTGGAAATGTACTTAGATTTATTCTATAGCTCAAAATATGGTCTATCATGGTAAAAATTCTGTTAAAAATATACATAGTGTATTTTATGCTCTTGTTCTATGGAGTGTGCTCTCAATGATCATTCCTATTCTTTTCACCCAAAGGCAACAGCTTTCAACATTCCATAATTTATTTATCATCTATTATTTTCTTCTGTACATTTGTATTAAATAATAATTTACTGAACTATAATTTATTTAACAATAAAAGCATTTTCCAAGATAAGTACATACAAATTTTTATTTAATTTCAAGATATACAGTATTTCTTATATATATGAGCTATGTTTAACTTAATTATTCATTTGCATTCAATGATTGAATTAGAATCATTCTAAATATGATATGGCAATAAATATTAAAAATAAATATAACATCTAATTTTCATTTTATAGATTACATTCAAATATTTGCAATATAAAGTTATTATGGTTATCTTTGTGCAAGAAACTTTGACATAATTCCTGATTATTTCCTTAGCATATGGATAAATATAAATGAATTTTCTGGATAAGAGGAAGTGTAGTATTTTAGATTTTCACAGGTTATCAAATTGATTTCAGAAAGTATGTACCAATTTGCATTCCTACAGAGATTTTATAAATATCTGTGTGTCACTATCCCTCATTAACCGTAAATATTGTTTTTGTCAATTCTATAAATAGGAAACATATGACTGTTACAGACATTTCTCCTGTTATTTGTGATCATGATAAATTTTGTTATATGTTTTTGGGGTCTTCTGCAAAAAGTTTTTTAACCCTTTCTCTTTTATTTCTATTAAGGTAAATTCGTTGATTGAATTGGGTTGTTCACAAAAAAGGAAAATGAAAGGTAACACTCTGAGAAAATATTAGCACTTACAAATCTATAAGACAAATATTAATGAAACTTCATGGTCCAAGATTGTACCTCTATTTGCCTGAACGAGCACAGTGGAAAATGTTTAAGGTTCTTATTTTCTAAAGTTTTGTATTTCTACAACATTGAGCCAGTTTTCTAGAGGAGAAAGGCTGAAGAATGGCAGTCATGCAACAGGAAAATTCTGTTACTGTGATGCCTGTTCCCACTTAGATAGCTTTTTCTTATTTTGATATAAAACCTTTCCCCCCTTTATTTTGATACGTTTTTTGTCTCAAATAATCATATTGCCTTGCTTTTATTATTCTATTTCTTAGAATTTAAAGGTGTTTCTCTGACTTTCCTGATGACCTTGCTAAAAATTCCAGGTACTGCTAAAGGTTCTTATATAGTTCATAATAGTTATATCATCTGCAAATAGTGTCTTTTAGGAAAAACATTACTTAACAGTTGTCTAATCAGTGAAGACCCACTGCACCTCCACCTGGAATGTATTACATTGAGAGTTGCTCCTTTAAGAAGCAATTTTCAAAAACAGAGCATCTGACTGTAAGACTTTCATTTGTGGCTCTTATTTAAAATCAATGACAATCTTTTCAGTACACAGTCTTAATGATATTTCATATCCTTTATGCATCACATATTTATATACCATTATAAACCAGGCAATTTTATAGGCATTGTTGGAGGACAGTGAAAAAAAGAGACAAAAAAAACCTTACCTTGAGGAGTTTAGGTATACATCTCTGGATAAAGGGCATCCGGCAAGACCTCACTTTCAACCATTCCAAAAGTAGGTATCACATAACTGAGGTATCTGGAGGACACCCACAGCTAACATTTGTATAGTCCATATGACCTGTATTTTTTTCAAACAACCCTATATAGCCCCTTCTCATGGAATAACACATCAATAGGTCAAAATTTAATTTACATCTTTTGATGAAAGAAGGCTTAAGAATAGATCATTTTGGTGCTTTGTTTGACATTTATTCACATAGTTTTATTACATAGCCATGATGAAGTTACATACGTGAGGGAAAATGACATGAAATTTAACTGCTATTATATGAAATCAACAAATATTTATTGAGCACTTACCATATATGTAGCATTTTTGTAACCCATTTGAAGAAAGCAAAATGCAGATGTTTAAGTAACTTACCCAAGAAAACTGATAAAGCAGTGGACTAGAGGTCAGGAGGAACTAATATCAGGGCCTACATTTTAATCATGATGCTATGAAGATTTTAGCTACTGGATTAAGAGTGTTCTAGGGTATGTTTTCAGATCAGTTTAAATTAAGCCAAAAATCACAAACCATTCATATCTAGTCTAATGTTAAAATAATTGCTCAATGGAATTCCAGGGTTATCAAGAAGAGATGACACTGAAAAATATGAAAATAATGTGTGTGTTTGTGTAGTTCACTAAAAATTTGTTTTGTTATTTTATATATTGACCTTTTTTTAAGATTTCTGTAAATATCCTGACAAGGGCAGTGTTTTGCAAATGTCTTTAACTTAGACATCATATTCCTCATTGGAAAGACACTTGCCAGCAAGACTACAAGACAGTACATTTTTAGAGCCACCTATAACTACATGGGCCATTAGAGGTAAAATCAGAAATGGGATATATGACCTTTAGTACTGGATAATTGACTGTAAATATCACTTGTTCCATCCAGGCGAAGCTGGTATCCAGAGAGGGTTCTGTGTGAGGAGAGATTCCATGAGACAAATAGAAGAACAAGGAGAGGACAAAGGAACAATAGAGGTCTTTCAGAAGCAGGTCAACAAACACTGATGCAGCATTTTCTTTGTGCATGTTGAAGGTAATAGGTTCTTGGTCCTCTACTATACTGCAAATTCACCTGGCTGCTACAGTTTTATTCTGCTACAACTCACTGTCTGTAATTTGATCCTTTATCCTTTTCTTTAGGTCTTTCTACAAATTAAAGTTTTGTTTGTTTGTTTTTAGTAACAATGAGCCTCAGAACTTCTAATAAGCAGCATAATTGCCACGTGGAGAAGGCTACATTATACAACACCAGTTTCTCTCTGAAGATCCACCATCTCTGGATGAATGTTACTGATTCCTACTGTCTATTTCATAGATCTTCAACTCTTGTTCTTTTTTTTAAAGATATGAGTCTAAGCTTAGACATATATGATGCTTTCAATTCAAAAATGTTGTTTAGAAAAGGCACTCATTTAAAGAATTTGCTGAAAGCTAAAGGATAACCAAAGCAAAAGGCACACACAGGGTAACAAATCTGGAATATATGTTTTGCAATATGTATTTTTCTCATTTCCAGTCTATTGTTAAATACATGGCATCCTCCTACCACACCCTTACTTCCACTAGGCAGAGCATCCATTTATTCTCTACCATGCACAAGTCTTTGGCTTCAATGTCATAGGTTTCCACAGTTACAGTTCTTCCTTGGTGTTTTTATTTTCCTCAGGTAACTGATATTAAACTGGACTTCACCTCTCTTGCTCAAACCTCTGAGGTCCTCATAGGCTAGATTATCATCAATATAATATGACAACCTTAAGATTCATATTCAACACAAATACTCTTGGTAATTGGAAGGGAGAAAGTGAGAGGGAGGAGTCTTGAAAGAGAATATTGTTTCATTACCTTTTCTTTCAATTTTTGGGTAGCTTTTATGGTCATAAAGTAGCCTTTGCGAAAAAATATTGGAGACACTTGCGGTTTTAAGGCTTCATCAATGTCTGGTAATGTGATGTGGAGCTGATAGAGCTTAAATGTGATATGGTAAGCCACTGTTTCAGCACATTTAAGCCATGATTAAAAAGAGAATTATGAATATACCTGTAAAAAAGGATAGATGAGAAATAAAGAAGTGTTGAAGCATTCGGATGACTAGTGAAGGAAATCTCTTAGTCTAAATTAGTCTGATAGTCTTAAAATGTGGAATAGAACGTGGAGAAAAGTCCATAACTATTGAGCCATAAGAGTGTAGTACATACTAGAAGGGTATTTGGGGGCTCAGGAGGAGGTGGGGATGGTTGGCAGGTACAAAATAAAATAGAGTGAATGAATAAGACCTACTATTTAATAGCACCATAGAGTGACTATAGTCAATAATAACTTAATTGTACAATAACTTTTAAGATTTTAAAATAACTTTAAGAATGTAATTGGATTGTTTGGAATTAGAAGGATAAATGCTTGAGGGGATGAATAACCCATTCTCCTCAATGTGTTTATTTCACATTGCAAGCCTATATCAAAACATCTCATGTACTCCATAAATATATACACCTACTATGTACCCATAAAATTTAAAAAAATGATAACTCATTCTGCAATTAATGACAACCAAATATGTGGACTAAGAGGGAAATGAAGCAGCATAGCAAGGACTCCTGGAAATTCTTGAAAGCAAAATGCAAAAATCTTAACAAAATTGAAAAAGCATTCCAAAGACAGTTACTGAAATTATAACACAGAGTTTATACAAATTTTAATTGATCTTTAGATAGAATTATGAACATCGTAATTGGTGAGAAAAATAAGCAAGATTGACATTTTCATAAGCATTTGAATAACTCTTAAATCTCAGACATTGACAGCAAATTGACGTCAGGGGTATGATAAGAAACAGCTGGAGCTGAAGCAGCAGGGCTGAGGAGCTCCCAACAAAGAAAAAGGATAAAATGGAATTACTCTCAGAGCCCTAGGGCAAGATCAAAGTCTCAGTTTAGTTCATTCCATCCAATAATCTTAGAATATAACAACATGAAAATGTGAATTGTGACTAGGAAACTGAGAACTGTAAACGATGTTAATAAAAATACAAGCTGATCTGTTTGGGGAGATAAGAGAGGGGTTGTAGATTTTATTTTTTGGATATGAAAATAGAAATAGGGTTTAAATGTATTTTTTCCTTCTTCAAACAATACTGAAGAGTGAAAGAAGAAGTAGTCTTGTAAACCAGTGATTAAAAAACATAGCTATTCTATCCTACATCTTCACTATCATTCTAAGTGGATTGTATGAGAAATGAGGGGGGAAAAAAGTACTATTTTCCAGTTAAGGCTCTCATTTGTGTAGTCACTCCCAAAGCCCTGGCCCTATTTCCAAGTGGCCAAGGACTTTTGAATCTTTCATCTTTAAAGTTCAGTTTGATTTCTCCTTTATTCACCGAAACCACCTTACCTCAAATATGACCACCCTTGTTTAAATCCCTCCTTAAGGGTATGACATAGCGTCACCAAATCTAATTTTCTTGTAATTCTTGGAGAAAATTATACCATCACAGGCCTTTTCCCCTAATTCTTACCCAACTCTCAAGACCTTAGGTCCAGAACTTAGAATATAATCTAGTGCCTTTGCCAAATGATATAGATGTCCTTCTTCTCATTAGTTTTTTCAAAAATAATGGTGAAAATCTCAAAAAATATGCCCCTTCAGTGAGAGGTAATTATTTACTTTGAAGTAAATGGTCATTCACGATACATTTCTAAATTAAATTCAGAACATATTTCTCAGAACTAATGTTTTATGTAGACATGTAGGCCAGGCATAGTAGCTCACACCTGTAATCCCAGCACTTTGGGATTCTGAGGCAGGTGGATCTCCTGAGATCACGAGTTCGAGACCAGCCTGGGTGACATGGCGAAACCCCGTCTCTACGAAAAATACAAAAATTAGCCACATGTAGTAGCCTCCCAAGTAGCCTGCTCCTGTAGTCTCAGCTACTTGGGAGGCTGAGGTAGGAGGATTGCTTGAGCCTGGGTGGCTGAGGTCGCACCACTGCACTCCAGCCTCGGTGACAAAGTGAGACCCTGTCTCATTAAAAAAAAAAAAAAAGAATCTATATGTAGATATGTAATCAGCACCAAATTGTAGAGTTGCCCTTCGAATTCTAATTTTCTGTGTTGTTGTGTGGACATTTATAAAATTTGTTTCTGTGACTAAAGAACATATAAGGGATTTGCAAAAATGGAATGTCTTTTATTGCACACAATTCATTGCTGCAATGATCTTTATTTGAGAACATGGTGACAATAATAATATATTTCAACCAAATGGTGGAGTGATACAGGAAGTCTCTGTTTCATTTTCTGGTAGAATGAGACCACCTCATTCTCATCACGCAGTCCAGGGATCCCCTAAGGAACATTTTCTAGGCAGCTTTACTAGCCAACATTCTGGTCCAAACATGAAGTACAACCTGCCTTGGTGGCTATCCATCCCCCTAGACATTACACTATGTGATTTTGTGTCACCGCTCCCTTCAATGATTATAAGCCAGAGGATTTATATGGTCTTGTACTCTGACATAAGCAGCACATATTTATAAGATTTTGGAAATAACTATGGTAGCATATTTAAAAATTGATTTTTGTCCCATGTTCATGTGTTCTTAAATGACTTTGTTGATGAGTAATATATTTTTGAAGATATTCAATTTTTTATAAATACTATATATGTTAAAATGTAAGTATATGCAGTGTATGTACAAATTGAGTTCTTATGTGCTCAGCCCTGCACTGAGCAAATTGACATATATTATCTCTTTTTTTTTTTTTTTTGAGACAGAGTCTGGCTGTGTTGCCGAGGCTGCAGTGCAGTGGTGCGATCTCGGCTCACTGCAAGCTCCGCCTCTGGGGTTCACGCCATTCTCCTGCCTCAGCCTCCTGAGTAGCTGGGACTACAGGTGCCCGCCACCACGCCCGGCTAATTTTTTGTATTTTTAGTAGAGATGGGGTTTCACCGTGTTAGCCAGGAACGTCGCAATCTCCTGACCTCATGATCCGCCCGCCTCGGCGCCCCAAAGTGCTGGGATTACAGGCTTGAGCCACCGCGCCCGGCCTCATTTTATTTTCATAAAAATACTATGAGAAAAGGAGTTATTGAAGCACAGATAGATTAAACAACTTGCCCAAAGTTACACAATTAGTTCAGAAGTCATGATGTTATATTAAATGTATCGGTAAAGATAGGTGCTCGCTAGTGGGTGTTGCAGCACAATTTCATCACCAAGCCTTGTAACACTCAAATTGGCATTTGATATGGTTTGGATATTTAGCCCACCTCAATCTCATGCAACAATGTAGTCAATCCCCAATGTTGGAGTTGGGGCCTGATGGGAGATGTTTGGGTCTTGTGGGTGGATCCCTCATGCCTGGGAGCTGTTCTCGAGATCTCGAGATAGTGAATGAGTTCTCAAGAGATCTAGTCGTTTGAAAGTGTGTAGCATCTTTCCCTTCTTTCTTGCCTCCCTTCTGCCACGTAAAGTGCCTGCTCTCACTTCACCTTCCACCGTGATTAAAAGCTCCCTGAGGCCTCACCAGAAGCAGAGCAGATGCTGGCACAGTGCTTCCTGCACGGTGTGCAGAACCTTGAGAATTAAACCTCTTTTCTTTATAAATTATCCAGTTTCAGGTATTTCTTTGTAGCAATATAAGAACCGCCTAATACAGCATTCAACATAAAATTGTTGCTGTCTCAGTGGTAGGATCTAAATGTTTGTGTCCCCACAAAATTCATATGCTGAAATCCTAACCCACAATGTGATGGTATTAGGAGGTAGTATCTTTGGGAGGTGATTAGTTCATGAAGGTGGAGCTCTCATGAATGAGATTAATGCCCTTATCAGAAGAAATATATGAGAGATGATATCCAGTCTTTCCCATGTGAGACTACAGCTAGAAGGCCATCTGCAAAATAAGGAGCTTTCACCAGATACCATCTGCCAGCACCTAGAACCTGGACTTCCTAGCCTCTGGAACTATGAGAAATAAATGTTTAAGTCACCCAGTCCATGGTATTTGTTACAGCAACCCAAACTGATTAGGGCACTCAGCATCTACCCAGAGAGCATCCAGTAAATGGAATTCAGAGGTTCATGTCCTGGTGGAAGGTGGTATATTTAACTATACTCTCCAGCTTTAAACAGAAGAAAGAGTCCCATCCCCACTACCAGCGACATCACTCAACAAGAATATAGTGTTCTAATTGGCAGTTACAAATAATTTTGACATTTCAGTGGATATATATTTCCCAATGTCATTTGTGTGCATTCATGTGAAATAAATGTTAAACTGACTAAACAATTTTATCCTAACCAGTGTAATGCCAGAGTTAATTAGTTATAGTTCACATGTATGTGTTGTGCTTTGTTCTGAAAATGAGAGGAAATCTTTAAAAGTAGGGTATAATAAAATCTCTCAAAGATTTGAACTTTAATAAAAAGGCGATAAACACTAGCAAAGAAGAGATGCTTAAAGTCTCAGAGGAGATTTACAAAATAAGGACCATTTTCTAAGTACCCAGTTAACAGATGTATAAACTGAGGCCAAGTTTTTTGGAAAATCTCCCCAAAGCTATAGAGGTAAATTTTGACATCCATCGTCTCTGTTAAAAGTACTCTTTGCTGTGAATAAAGGAGTAGCAATCCTTAGAAAATAGTCTATTAGTAAGTGCTCTCTTGTCATTCAAACTGAAGATGTTAAAATAATTCAAAGTAGAGAAATATTAATATAACAATAGTGGAACTTGCGCAAGCTCTTGGAGATAGAAATAATTTTAATGGAGAGTGAAAAGGACATCCCAGGCATGCAAAGTCAACTGATCCAAGGTAAGTTGGAAGAACATTGATTTACTTTATTGGAGAGATAATTTGTGCTGGAAAAACAAGACTGAAGAGTTATATACAATGTGCTTCCTGGTACGACTGAGGATTTTTTTTTTTTTGAGATGGAGTCTCGCTGTGTCGCCCAGGCTGGAGTGCAGTGGCGCAATCTCGGCTCACTGCAAGCTCCGCCTCCCAGGTTCACGCCATTCTCCTGCCTCAGCCTCTCCGAGTAGCTGGGACTACAGGCGCCCGCCACCACGCTCCCCTCATTTTTTGTATTTTTAGTAGAGACGGGGTTTCATTGTGGTCTCGATCCCCTGACCTCGTGATCCACCCGCCTCGGCCTCCCAAAGTGCTGGGATTACAAGCGTGAGCCACTGCGCCCAGCCTACCACTGAGGATTTTGAAAGCCTAGTAATTGATCTCAGAAAATTATAAGATAAAATAAATTGTTTCTTTTTCCAGCAGATATAAATGGCAATCAAATTTGCTGTCTAGTTTCACAGGTTTGTGGTAAACAACTATTGTAGTCTTTTTTCTTCTGAATTGTTTTGCTTCGAAGCATCCCTTCTTTACCTCTTTACCTTACTAATCCTTTCTTGTTTTTTTCCTCTCCTTTATGGAGAATTTTTAGTTTTAAGCATATATTTATTTATTAAGTACCTGTAATTTTCATTTTTTAGAAAAAAAATCTAACTATCTTTAAGGTGAAAATTCTAAAACCTACTTAAATATTTTTTTGGAAGAAGTTTCAGTACTAGTACATTTTTGTTTTGCCCTAGGTTTAGTAGTGCCTCTCATCTAGGCTTGTTTTTTTTAAATGTATCAACTAATGCACTTATACTTTCAATCATATCTTTGGCCAAGAGGAATATGCTTAGGACTAATTCTCAAAACAAGCTGAATCTTATCCATTTGAAATCAATAGAAGAGAAAACAATTCTGCTTTGTTAAAAGAATGGAACAACAAACTTCAAAAGACAGATGACAGTTTAGAGCCATGCTGAAAACATTTAATAATTAATAGGCAGCAAATAAATTCATCAAATTCCCGATTGCTAGCAATCCCTACTTTGGATATTCAACTTTATTAAATATACATGTAAAATTTCTTGCCTAAACAATGAAAAAATAAAGTGTTACATTTTCAAAGTAGTAGAGGGAATTATTTGAGTTAAATGGAAAAAAGTACAGCCAATCAAAAGAAGATAGATAAAGAAAGAGAAAGAAATCAAATAGTAGGAAAAATAAAGGAGAAAATAAGATGATGAAAAAAACTAGTATCATTAATCTAACAAATTATTGTAGCATACTCTTCAATAAAAAGAATAAATTGTTAAACTGGATTTTCCCTAAGATATATGTGTTTTATAAAATATTATTAAGTTGGCACAAAAGTAATTGTGGTTTTGTCGTTACTTTTTTTTTTTTTTTTTTTTTTTTTTTTTTGAGACAGAGTCTCGCTTTGTCGCCCGGGCTGGAGTGCAGTGGCTCAATCTCGGCTCACTGCAAGCTCCGCCTCCCGGGTTCACGCCATTCTCCTGCCTCAGCCTCCGAGTAGCTGGGACTACAGGCGCCCGCCACCGCGCCCGGCTAATTTTTTGTATTTTTTAGTAGAGACGGGGTTTCACCGTGGTCTCGATCTCCTGACCTCGTGATCCGCCCGCCTCGACCTCCCAAAGTGCTGGGATTACAAGCGTGAGCCACCGCGCCCGGCCTTGTCGTTACTTTTAATTGCAAAAATCGCAGTTACTTTTGCACCAACCTAATAAAAATATTTCAGAATACTAAGCAATAAAACATTAAATTGCAATAGAAAATTTAAAACGTGACAGTATGACCAGAGATTTTATTAATTTTCTTTGTTTATAACAGACAAGGCAGATGGAAAAACAAAGAATATAAAATATTTAAACTATATAGTTAACAAATATAATCTAATAGATACACATAAAACCTTGAACCAAACAGTTGAAAAATATGTATTTTTTTACACATACAAGTAAATGAACAAGCATTGGTTACATTCTGGATTATACCACAAGAAACACTAGTATTACATAAATGTGTTCTCAGGTTTCCTTGTCTCATCTGTACCATGTTCTTTAGAGGGAAGTTAGCCTAGATATCAACAGGGAAAATGTAAAAAAGAAAACTATACATTTGAAAATTCACAAAAACACTTCAAATAACTGAGTGGCCAAAGAAGAACTCATAATAAAAATTAAAAATAACTTTAAATAAGAATAAAATATATCTCAAAACTTATGATATACATCTAAAGCTGTACAGACAGGAAATTTAGAGACATTACAAAAGAGATTATATTAGAAAAGCTAAAAGGCTGAAGATTAATGACCTAAGAATTTTAGGATATCTAACATTACCACAAAAGTAACCACAAGAGTAACCACAAAAGTAGCAGAGATTAAGCATAAAAATGGAAGTTTATGAGTAGGCCAGGATCCGTGGCTCATATCTGTAATCCCAGAACTTTGAAAGGCTAAGGCAGGAGGATTGCTTAAGCCCATGAGTCTTCTCACTTACTCTAAATTCCATTACTGGCCAGATAACAGAAGAAATGTTAATTATTTCCCCTGTTAATACATAAGGTTGATATGGTTTGGATGTTTGTTCACTCTAAATCTTATGATGAAAGGTAATCCCCAGGGTTGGAGGCAGGGCCTGGTGGGAGAGTTTGGGTCATGGGGGAAGATCCCTCCTGAATAGCTTAGTGCTACACCCTTGGTGATAAGTGAGTTCTCACTCCGTTATTTCATGAGAGAGCTCGTTGTTTAAAAGAGCCCAGCACCTCCTCCTCTTTCTCTTGGTTGCTCTCACCATGCAGTACACCAGTTCTACCTTTGCCTTCTGCTGTGTCTGTAAGTTTCCTGAGGCCTCTCCAGAAGCAGATTCTAGCACCATGCTGCTTGCACAGCCTTCAAAACTGTGAGTCAAATAAATCTCTTTTATTGATAAATTACTCAGTCTCAGATACTTTTAAAGCAGTGCAAATGGATGAACACAGAAAATTAGTATCAAGCAATTGTGTGTCACTATAAAGGTACCTGAAAATGAAGAAGCAGCTTTGGAACTGGGTAACAAGCAGAGTTTGGAAGAATTTGGAGGGCTCAAAAGAAGAGAGGAAGATGAGGGAAAGTTTGGAACTTCTTAGAGAATTCTTAAATGGTTGTGACCAAAATTCTTATAGAAATGTAGACAGTGAAGGCCAAGCTGATACAGTCTCAGATGGAATGAGGAATTTATTGGGAACTGGAGCAAAGGTCACCCATGTTATATCCCAGGAAAGAACTTTGTTGCATTGTGTCCATGCCATAGAGATCGGTGGAAGTTAGAACCCAGGAGTGATGATTTAGAATATCTGGTGCAAGAAATTTCCATGCAGAAAAGTACTCAAGATGTGACATGCCTGCTTCTAACAGCCTGTATCAGATATGGGAGCAAAGAAATGACTAACGTTGGAACTTGTAATCAAAAGGGAAGCAAAGTGAAAAGTTTGGAAAATTTGCAGCCTGGTTATGTGGTAGCAAAAGAAAGAGAGTTTTCAGGAGAGGAATTCAAGCAGCCCGTGGAGTAATCACTTGCTAGAGAGAGTCACATGATTAAAAGGGAACCAAGTGCAAATAGTTAAGACAATGGCAAAAGGCCTTGAAGGCATTTCAGAGATCTTCCAAGCAGTCCCTCCCATTATAGTCCCAGAGACCTAGGAGTAAAGAATGATTTTGGTGGCCATACCTAGGGTGTATTGCCCTGCACCACTTCAGGAGGCTGCTCCCCACATCCCAGCCACTCCAACTTCAACCTGGCTCAAAGCACACCAGGCACTGCTCTGGCCTCTGCTGCTTCAGAGGGCACAAGCTGTAAGCCTTGCTGGCTTCCACGAGGTGTTAAGCCTGCAGGTGCACAGAATTGAAGAATGAAGGTTTGGCAGCTTCCAACTAGATTGCAGTCTCAGGTAACTTTTTCTTTTCTTGTTTTTTGAGATGGAGTTTTGCTCTTGTTGCCTGGGCTGGAGTGCAATGGCATGATCTCGGCTCACTGAAACCTCTGCCTCCTGGGTTCAAGTGATTCTCCTGCCTCAGCCTCCTGAGTAGCTGGGATTACAGGCATGCACCACCACACCCGGCTAATTTTGTATTTTTAGTAAAGATGGGGTTTCTCCATTTTCGTCAAGCTGGTCTTGAACTCCCAACCTCAGGTGATCTGCCCACCTTGGCCTCCCAAAGTGCTGGGATTACAGGCATGAGTCACTCTGCTCCTGGCCAAGTATCTTTACAGCAATGCAAATTGACTAACACAAAGGTACTCAGAGGAAGTTCTGGGCATCCAGGATGGCTGAGAGAGTATGTAGGTCTGTTAGGAGGAAACACTGGGACAGAAGCGCTCCAAATGCTTTAGCAGAGGCCAGTGTAGCTGAGCATACCAGTCGTGCATCCAGGCTTGAGATGTGGTATGGACACAAGCAAGAGAGGGTCTGGTAGCAAATGTCATGGGACCTACAGATGGAGGATGCCAGCAAGAGAAATATTCATGATATTGGGGGATGTTTAATATGAGTCATTGAGCTATTGAAATGCACTTTTGCTTACTGAGAAACGTTTTCAGTGTGCTAATTTTCTTTGCATTCAACGCAACTTTCTTCTGCTATGCTGTGGATCAGGGGCTTGCAAGTAGAGAATTGGTATGAGCTGCCTGGATAATCCAGTGGAGGTGGTCCCTCCACTGTCCACGAGGGATTTGTGTTAAGGGAACTGGGACGCCTGCAAACTGAATGTCGCTTTGTGCCCGGTGCATGTCTGATCTCAGTTACATATAAAGGCAAAACAAACAAAAAAAATGCAGAATTCTTTGCTAGTTGAGAAATTACTGATTTCCATCATATCAGAGTTATGAATATGACATAGCTTTCACATAAACATAGAAATGTCCTTTATCGCCCAGGTTTTCTTTCAAGCCCATATGTATTAACTTCTTTTCTTTTCTCCTTTACTGCGCTCATAACAAATTCTTCAAGCAGTGAAATAGCTTTCCTTGATAAGGGCTCTTCGATTTGCCCTTTGAAAGGCTTCAAGCAATTTTATGTTTTTTTAGAAAAAGTATTTCTAATGCTGTCTTCTTTTTATCTTCTTCTTTCAGAAATCTCTTATTGGACAATTCAGTTGAACTGTTGGCAAAGTTAGTGTGTGGGTGTGTGTGAGTGTGTAAAATGTATTAGTATTTGAATGTGTGCCTATGAAGGTCTCTTTACGATTGCACTTTTACCAAGGGTTTGAGAATCTTTTTGCACATTGCATAGGCTTATGGAGTAAAATGTTTCTTGTATAAGGTTTCCCCAGCCTTTTAGGATTCTCTGTTGTATTATTTCATGACCGTAAAATCTCAAGTATTTTGTCAGCTTATTGGGTGTTCGAAATTAAAAACAAACACCTACTAGTTTGGGTGACAAAAGATGCAATACAAGTATATAGAAAAGAAATAGAAACTAGTTGAAACCCTACTTTATGCATATGTACATTCTCTCACTTTAGACAATTTACTTCTCATATCAATCTTATATTTTTCTTAAATTTTCCTTTACAAAGATAATTTACAATGAGCTCAGAGAAATAAAGTATCTTTTCTTAGTCAAATAACAAATAAATGCCAAATGTGGAATTCAACCCCACTTGCAACTAAGCTCAAAATCCCTATTATGACCAGTATACCCCACAGACTTTCAAAGTTCAGGCATGTTCCCTAGCCTCTGGAAACCATTTGGTGATTTTGGATTGTGTTGTACAGATATGAGAAAGTAAACCAAAGGTTTTCAAATATCAAGATAATTTTAGATTTCCCCTCATGGGGAACTGGGTAGGTGGCTACATGTTAGTACAATTAAAGGGTGTCAATTGATATCCTGAGCCAATTATTTGATAATTTTTGCTTGGTCAGTGATGTTTGGCATGATTGTAACAAAAGAAAAATGAGCATTTACTGAACACCTATAATTTCATACAACACACAACTAAGCACTTTTACAACTTTGTTATTCAGCCCTCAAATCATTCTCCATGAAAGCAAACAAGCATTTAAATATAATAACTACGAGAGTCCAATTCTTAGTGTACCCTGTTGTATAAATGGCTTCCAATGTTTGGCCTGTATAATAGTCAATTGTATAATAAAATAACAGTTAAATCTAATAATTTAATTCATGTGATTAAATGGTGCATAGTGCGTAGTATTTAGAGTCAAATCTGGGCTCAATTTACTGGGCTCCACCAGTAACTGTCTGTGTAACTTCGAAATACTGAATTTATTTCAGCCTCAGTTTCATTATTTATATAACAGTAATAATAATCCCTATTCCACAGAGGTAATGATTAAATGAAGTGATGTATGCAAAATGTTAGCACAGATTCTGTAGAAGAAGGGGCAGGTGGAGATACTTGTTTAAGTAGGAGGTCAGGAAATTGAAATCAGTTTCTTCTGCTTAGTAGGAAATGATCTCATTTTCTGAGAAAGAATACCTGGATTACTGAAGAATTGTGGATTACTGAAGAATTATAGATTACTGAAAATGAACAAAAGTCTGAAGAGAACAGCAGTTTTTGCTCTGTTCTTTTCATGAAAATAATCAAAATTACCATAATAAACAGAAATAATTTATAAAATCCATTTAATGAACAAAATAGGAAAAAGCTGAAAGGCTATAGTATGTCTCTGGATCTCAAACAGGGTGCTTATTTCTCTGAAAACATTGGTAGCATCCCGAGGAACCACCCAGTGATTCATTTCGTGGAATGGTGAAGGCTGGGGATGTGGGCTGGCCAGAGTAAGAGTGACTTGGAAATCTGGTTTTACACCACAGTGCTTCAGAGGAGTAGGGGAGAAAAAAGTGAGCCAAACATGTCTCATTTATGTCCCCAACCATGATTCATTTATGCCCCCAACCGTGATTCCTACCATGATAAATAATTTGTAAATGAGACAAAATGGAGAGAAAAAGCAGAAATCACCTTGCATTAGCTAGCTAAATTCAACTGAACAGACATAAATACTGAGTCACCCTGAGAAATCCAGATAAGACATGCACAACACATGTTGACCTGGCGTCTAGGGCATATGCTTCCTCTGGAGGAGACTGAGAGGGGTGTGCCTCCAGGGCAGGGAACCTAGTCTACCTATTTGGAAAATGTTCTGAGAAAACAATCCCTATTAGAAGCTACTGAGTGTCTCTATCCATTACATGTACAAACAGCAGGCCAGAATAGGATGGCTTCCATTCACAAATGAAAAATGCACATGAAAAATGCTCATATCGAAATGGGTATGTACAGAGTTGATGTAAAGCAAACAAGAGAAAAAGAACATAGCAAGCAAAAGCCAACTGAAAGGACAGGGATCAGAAAAACATTGAAGGTAACAATAAAATCATTACAGAAATGAATCAAAACACATTAGACATAGCAAGATAGCAAAAAGGAGAAAGAATAATTATGGTCAGTACTTCCAAAGGGTTTGATGTAAAATGGAACCAAAAGTGGGGTTGTAGCTAGAGGTAAAGAAAAAATAAAGAAGCAAAAACCCGATGAAATAGGGGAGAATAACAAAAGGATACAAATAACCCCAATGCCCTTCAGTAGACTAGATAAATAAATCATGGCACACCACAAAATGCACCTTAGGCCGAAAACTTTTGAATCTACTATTCAGTGAAATAAATAATGAATAAATAATATATTTCATACATTCCTACACATACAGTTTTCTATGTCTATAAACTGAATTGTTTTTCATGAGAGGAAGTGTGTGATTAAGGACAGAGTAAGGAGAGGGACTTACTTTTAATTCTGTGTACCTCTTTACTTATATAAAAACATTTGTTTTACCATATACATGTCTTATTTAAGACTATATTTTAAAATTAATGTGTCAAAACTCAACTTTCCAACAATACAGCAAATAGGAGAGGGTGAAGAGGAAATAAGAACCACAAAGCAAAAGATAGAAGGCAAAATATGCATTCACATTAAAATATATCCTATGACTCTTTGTATTGTCAACTTCCTTGGCATTAAATACCATCCATGATGGTGACTCTCAAAGTTACGCCTCTAACCTTTCTCACTGAATAGCCCTCAACTCCAGTCTTTTTTTTTTTTAATAGCAAACTATCAACTAAACGTGTGCTTATGTTACTCAGAGACAGTTTCAAATATGCCAAAATGTGCCCCTCTCCCAATCTTTGTCACCCCGCTCAAATGCAGCTTGCCCAAGCCAAGCATTGACTTATTTGCCCAAGTCAAATTTTTCTAGGATTTATCCTTAAAGCATTCGTCTCCTTCCCTTACCTCGCCACAGCCCCGTGCTCTTTCCCTAAACCTGCTCAGTTCTATCTTGACAACTGCCATTTTACTCCAGACACCCATAATCTCCTTCTAACTTATCTCCTTACTTCCACTCTCACTCCTCCATCATTCACAGTGTTGCCATAACCTCCTAATTGATTTCTGCCTTTATCTACAAACCACTGCTCAATGAAATAAAAGAGGATACAAACAAATGGAAGAACATTCCATGCTCATGGGTTGGAAGAATCAATATCGTGAAAATGGCCATACTGCCCAGTAATTTATAGATTCAATGCCATCCCCATCAAGCTACCAATGACTTTCTTCACAGAATTGGAAAAAACCTCTTTAAAGTTCATATGGAACCAAAAAAGAGCCCGCATCGCCAAGTCAATCCTAAGCCAAAAGAACAAAGCTGGAGGCATCACGCTACCTGACTTTAAACTATACTACAAGGCTACAGTAACCAAAACAGCACGGTACTGGTACCACAACAGAGACATAGATCAATGGAACAGAACAGAGCCCTCAGAAATGATGCCACATAGCTACAACTATCTGATCTTTGACAAACCTGACAAAAACAAGAAATGGGGAAAGGATTCCCTATTTAATAAATGGTGCTGGGAAAACTGGCTAGCCATATGTAGAAAGCTGCAACTGGATCCCTTCCTTACACCTTATACAAAAATTAATTCAAGATGGATTAAAGACTTATATGTTAGACCTAAAACCATTAAAATCCTACAAGAAAACCTAGGCAATACCATTCAGGACATAGGCGTGGGCAAGGACTTCATGTCTAAAACACCAAAAGCAATGGCAACAAAAGCCAAAATCGACAAATGGGATCTCATTAAACTAAAGCGCTTCTGCACAGCAAAAGAAACTATCATCAGAGTGAACAGGCAACCTACAGAATGGGAGAAAATTTTTGCAACCTACTCATCTGACAAAGGGCTAATATCCAGAATCTACAATGAACTCAAACAAATTTACAAGAAAAAAACAAACAACCCCATCAAAAAGTGGGCAGAGGACATGAACAGACACTTCTCAAAAGAAGACATTTATGCAGCCAGAAAACACATGAAGAAATGCTCATCATCACTGGCCATCAGAGAAATGCAAATCAAAACCACAGTGAGATACCATCTCACACCAGTTAGAATGGCCATCATTAAAAAATCAGGAAACAACAGGTGCTGGAGAGGATGTGGAGAAATAGGAACACTTTTACACTGTTGGTGGGACTGTAAACTAGTTCAACCATTGTGGAAGTCAGTGTGGCGATTCCTCAGGGATCTCGAACTAGAAATACCATTTGACCCAGCCATCCCATTGCTGGGTATATACCCAAAGGACTATAAATCATGCTGCTATAAAGACACATGCACACGTATGTTTATTGCGGCACTATTCACAATAGCAAAGAGTTGGAACCAACCCAAATGTCCAACAACGATAGACTGGATTAAGAAAATGTGGCACATATACACCATGGAATACTATGCAGCCATAAAAAATGATGAGTTCGTGTCCTTTGTAGGGACATGGATGAAACTGGAAAACATCATTCTCAGTAAACTATCACAAGGACAAAAAACCAAACACCGCATGTTCTCACTCATAGTTGGGAATTGAACAATGAGAACTCATGGACACAGGAAGGGGAACATCACACTCCGGGGACTGTTGTGGGGTGGGGGGAGGGGGGAGGGACAGCATTAGGAGATACACCTAATGCTAAATGACGAGTTAATGGGTGCAGGAAATCAACATGGCACATGGATACATATGTGACAAACCTGCACATTGTGCACATGTACCCTAAAACCCTAAAGTATAATAAAAAAATAATAATAATAAAAAAATAAATAAAATAAATAAAATAAAATCACATTGTGACCAGAGTGAAATTTTTTAAATGAAGATAAGATCATGTAATTTTTCTCCTTAAAACTCTCCAATGACTTCACATCACACTTAAAAATAAAATCCAGTCTCTCCCATCCTCACCTAGAAGGCCCGAGAGATACTGACACCTTCTGTAAGCTCATTTGCATTAGCCACTCCATTGTCCCCGAATACTCTGTCCCCTATTTTGTGGGTCTTCCAGGTAACCATCTGAAATGCCGTCTCTCAAAGAGAACTTCCTTGACTGCCTGTCTAATCAAATACCATCACTTTCATCACTGCCACATTTTCTTGTTTCGTTTTTCCTATTGCCAGTATGTAACTGTCATATTTTCTTCTTCTGCTTCATTATCTACTCATTTCCAAGTGTAGGAACCACTTCTGCCTAGAAAGAGTAGACTCTTAGTATTTGTTGAGTAAATTAACAAAATTCATTTGTATTTTTTTTAAAGTCAGTGTATCCAAATACGGCTCTTGAATAAGCCAAAATTGGCTTAAGAAATAAAGAAAAAAGATTGGTGATTTGCCCTGGGAAATTGTCCTGGCTGGAAAGCAAACTTGTACTTTTAAGGCATGTGTTTTGGAACTATCTTAATACTTAATTTTACTGCAATTTGCAGTAAACATTGCGGTATTTTTTCTTATTTAACAAACATATATATAGTTTTAGAAGTACAGTCTGGTTCTAATAAAAAATATATAGAAATTGATTCGAAAAAGAAGAACAGAACTGGGTTGGTTAAAGATAGATGGGCAGACAGCAATAAAATATTTGTTAAGGACCATACCTTTTAGTTATTCTGGCTCCATCTCTCTTCCCTTTGTGCTGTAAGCTTTAGATAAAATTCAGTTATTCTGCCACATTCACCATCTATTTAGAATCAGACATATACAAAGGTTGCATTTTAATAGTTAATCGTTTACTCAAAAATTTGATTGAACTGAATTATACCAAATGTTGCTGATATATACACATCTGATAAGAATATTTTTTAGAAGGTGAAATTTTGGATTTTTCAACAGACAATGGAAGTTCATATGAAATTGTAAGGAATGACATGGAGTGTTATAAGAAGTGCCTTTTTGTGTCAACTGAGCAATATCTGAAATTGTATAAGAAACTGTTACATTTTAATGTGGTTTATTGATGATTGATTCTTCAAAATATCATAGCATGTTACAATGCCAATGCAGTTCCACAGTAAAAAAAGATGGAGAAAAAAATTGAATGTTGTATAAGTAGTTAAGTGCTTTTAACAATTGTTACATTTATTTATTTTTAAAATTATTTTTATTTATCATTATTATTTTTTGAGACATATCTCACTCTCTTGCCCAGCCTGGAGTGCAATGGCACAATCTTGGCTCACTGCAACCTCTGCCTCCCAGGTTCAAGCGATTCTCCTCCCTCGGCCTCCTGAGTAGCTGGGATTACAGGCACATGCCACCATGCCCAGCTAATTTTTGTATTTTTAGGAGAGACAAGATTTCACGATGTTGGCCAGGCTGGTCTCGAACTCCTAACCTCAGGTGATCTGCCAGCCTTGGCCTCCCAAAGTGCTGCGATTATAGGTGTGAGCCACCGCACCTGGCCTACATTTATTTTTATATTGAACAATGTGGGTTACATGATTCAGAGATAGAAAACGTGATTTTCTTTCAAAGAGAGAATCTACAGGCTCTGGGAACCATCTTGGTCAAAATAAAATACCTGAAAAATACTCATAGGGAGGAGGAATGGGCTTTGAATAACAACAAATAATAAAACTGTGTTACTGTTAGATCAAGTCATGCTTGTACAAAAAATTGAAAAAGCTACTGATTTCTTAATTTATTTTACTTTTATTGGCCAGAAGAATTGTCACAATAAACATACACATCTATGATGTTTACGGTCAGAACAATGGCCCATTACCCTGTACCCTTCTATAGTGTGCAAGCTGGACATATAGTTCTAGTGTTTTAAGTTAGGCCCATTTGGCAGAAGCTCACAAGAGACATCCAGCTCCAAATTAGGAAATAATTAGTAACATAGTTTTGAATGGTCATGATAAATTATTTCCAGTAAGTTCTAAGTTCTCCATCACTAGAGATATTAAAGCCTTGGTTTGTATTATGTGGTAGTTATGGATAAGATTTTAAGTGCTGGGTGATAGATTATCTTTAAGCTTTTTTCCAATTCTATAATTTAATATTTTATTTCAAAATGATTTAGTGCAACTTTAATGCAATACATAAAATATATCTGCTCTTCTATATCCAGGAATGTATCCATCATAGCTTTAAGAGAGAAAATAAATCTAGTTCAATTTATTTCTTTAATTGAGCAGAGATTCCTTAATGTCTTATATTTCTAGATTACTCTCTTGGTCTATTTGGGCTTCTATAAGAAAATACTATAAACTAGGTGGCTTATGAAAAAACAGAAATTTATTTCCCATATTTCTCCAGGCTGAGAAGTTCAAAATTGTAACACTGGCAGGTTTGTGTCTGGTGAGGACCTGCTTTCTGATTCATAGACTGTGCCTTCTTGCTGTGTCCTCACATGGTGAAAGAGGAAAGAGTTCTCTGAGACCTCTGTAAAAAGGGCACTAACACATTGTGCACATGTACCCTAAGACCTAAAGTATAATAATAATAAAAAAAAGGGCACTAAGCACATTCATGAGGGCTCCACCTCAAGACCTAATCACCTCCGAGGAACCTCACCTCAAAATACCCTCACATTGGGAATTAGGTTTGGGGGTACACAAACATTCAGATCATAGTAATTACATATGTTAACCTTCATGTACATGATCTTATTTGTTTCTGAAAACACTAAAATAAAAAGGCGAGTGTTGTTTCATTTCATATTGAGATGAGGACCCAGAGGTTTAACACAGAGATCTCACAAGTAAAACTGAAGATGTGAAAGTTAAACTCAGACCTTTTGATACCCAGCCCTTTCTGTTTTTATGTCATTCTTCCTCTTGAAGGCTTTTAATTAATATAATTATGATATTACATAATATTGAATCATATAAAATTTAAATATAAATATGAAATAAGTTACATATAAAATAAATAACACAATAAACCATGTAATTCTTACTACCTGCTGAAAGGGAAGTTTGATAGAACATATCAAATGAGATAAATATTTTTACTGCTCTTATTTATTTGTTCACTACTTGGTTGGCTCTCTTTCCTACTGGATTGTAAGATTGATTAGAGGAAGGATTCTCCCTGTTTTGTTTCCTAGTTACCCACTGTCTAAGGAACATGTACCACCTGGGCTTTCAAATATGTGTTGCTTAAATGGATAATAAATGAATAAGTGGTTTTAAACATTAATCAAACAGTTTTTTATATAATAAACCTTAGAGAATACACAAGACAAAGGATTCCACAACAGTTTTGTACATAAGCCCACATTAAATATATAATCAGAAAATATGGGTTTATAAAATGTCACAAATAGCACAGCCTAAATATCAAGATTGAATTTGTGTAGACCAGGAAATGATGATTATCTGCATAATCCCCTTTTAATAGGCTGTGTGAACTTGGATTTTTGCATAGTCAATGTTAGCTCAAGATTTTCTGTTTATTTTTATCTCCAGTAGGAGCCATTTATATTTTTTGTCATCTCATTTACGTTTTCTGTTATTTTGACTAACAGAAGAAAAAGGCTGTTAATACTGATTGACTTACAAAAAAGAAAAAGAAAAGGATCCTGATTATTTGGAAGTGTTAAATAATACATATATGGGAAGGAAAATATGTGAAAATAGATCTAAGGTATGAATTGTGAACTTATTGATTGTCAGGTGATAGGACACACCGGGCAAAATGGGGAATCAAGAAGCTGCCCCCACACAGTATGTTGTAAATGGATCCTGGCATTAATGCCATTGTAAAGATGGATCTAGTGCTTTGAGTAATTCTTCTTCACGTAGCTTCAAGCCCTCTTTCATTGGATACTTTGAAGATAATTTGTTCATTTTATTTGTTTCATAAATATCTGGAAGTGTTTCTGTCTTATGGTGACTTTAGAAATACAGATGCTGAAATAAAAGTCATACATTTAGTACTGTCTTGATTCTTAATGGAAAAAAATCACTTGTTCTTTTCACGGAAGTGTAGGGAGATTTCAGTTCAGTTGCAGTCACTCCTTTAAAATTATATGTTCACTCCTTTCACTCTGTATCTGTCTCTGAGATGCATATATATTACTTACATTTCTTTTTCCTAATTGATGCCATTAAGTAAAGAGGATGTTCTTTTGAGAAGACAAATGACATTTAAAATGATGAAAATAAAATTAACATAAATTTTAGCAGTCAGATGGGAGGGGGAAAGCATGGCAAAAGAAGGTAAAATATCAGTCACAGTAGGGTGTTAATTTTTTAAAGAAAAAAACAGAAAGAAGCTAGGCAAACATTATTTGGAAATAAATGGGTGTTATCTAGAAACAGTTATTCTGTATTTGGGACACATGATCGTGGATATTCTGACCGAACTTTAACACAAATAATGTGTTATTTGATATATCAACAACTAAGGAAGAAAGAAGTCTATAGGTACTATAGATAGTAAGATAAGATTATCAAAGGGGGTAGTATTGGGGGCAGTCTGTACAGGACAGCAAAGAAGACAAAAACACAGGGGATGAATAGAGGAGAATCCAAAGAAACTCTACAACTTCTGAAAGAGGAAAATGGTTTAGTTGCAACAACTGTCACTGTTTGGCATTGTTGACATGGTTAATTTTGCTGATGTGAAGGAAAAGGCTCCTCCTCAGTCTCTGAGACCCCGTGATGTCTCCACCTTAGAAGAGGGTACCCCTTGGCCGGGCGCGGTGGCTCACGCCTGTAATCCCAGCACTTTGGGAGGCCGAGGTGGGCGGATCACGAGGTCAGGAGATCGAGACCACAGTGAATCCCCGTCTCTACCAAAAATATAAAAAATTAGCCAGGCGCGGTGGCGGGCGCCTGTAGTCCCAGCTACTCAGAGAGGCTGAGGCAGGAGAATAGCGTGAACCCGGGAGACAGAGCTTGCAGTGAGCTGAGATCGCGCCACTACACTCCAGCCTGGGCGACAGAGCGAGACTCCGTCTCAAAAAAAAAAAAAAAAAAAGAAGAAGAGGGTACCCCTTCTTTCGGTACAGATACATTTTCTTTATTTCCCTCTCAAGCCATTTTCTCCTCTCTTTGTTTTCTGTTATCTTTAATCTTCTATACTAAAGAATATGAGGATTTCTACTTGAAATTTTTTTGACATAAATAAACAGGGGATGTTAAGAACAAGAGACTGTCGATCTCTGGAACTAGCCATAACAGACAACTGGTTAATTTTTACTATATATGATGTTATGACACTTAAAATATGTTGCAACAAGGCAACCAATGTTATAGAAAGAAATACGGGGAAATGAATGGAAAAATTGTTTATGGAGCTTCCAAAGCTTTAGGAGAATCTTATCCTTAATAATAGTTGTATGAAACACTTGTACAACATTTACAATAAGCCACATATTGTTTCAAATGCCTTATACATATCAGCTCACTCAGCCCTCTCATAGTAGATACAATTATTTTCCCATTTTATAGATGAGCACAGTCTAACTATTATCTTATCCTAGAGACAATTAGACCCAGAGGGTAGAAAGGGTCTTGCTTTTAAGAAGGAAACAAGCAGAATTGTTTGCAATGGTAGCCGTAGACCTCAAGGAAGAGTTTTGATGAAAACGAAATAAAACTTTCAATAGCAGAAGGGAACATTGGAAAGTTAAAATAGGTACATTTTATTTCTTATATGCGAGTTGCTAAGTCCTATTTAGAAAAGTATATTAGCATATATTTTATCTCATTTTAACATTTAACCTTTCCATATCTTACACATCTTATAACCACCCCGAAACGTTTTTCCCTATTCCCTAGCATTTTTGTACTGTAATTAGATTGTGTTTAATAGAAGTCTAAGTGATAACTTTTGCTGTCACCCTTGGGAGTCTAGCAACATTAACATGGTGTTTTGAATCATATGGATTTGAAACATTTCTGCTTTTCTATTGTATATGTTCTATTAAAGGCAAACCATTTTAGGAAGTACTTCATTTACTGCTTTGAAAGTTGGGTTTGATGGAGATATAATTAAAAGATAATGTCAGTAGAATAGAACATTGTCCCACAGTAATGTTCAGCTCTCCTGCCAGAACATAAAGGAAGGGGCAAAGCGGAAGCACTGATTTTCCAAGCAGGAGACATTTATTCAGTGATAATGTCTTATTACAATTAATTTACTTTTAGTATACAAATGACAAATACAAGAGTAATTGCAGCCCCTGTGGATTAGGAAACATTTTTCTCCTGGTTCCTTTCTTCAAGACCAGTACAAATCACAGTTGGCAGCTGCTTGTTGCAGAGCTTAATATTTCCTTCTGTCTGAAGTTTATATCTCTCATTCTTTTTGTCGTTATGATTTTTTGCAATATTTTTTCCTTTTCTCTTTTCACCCTCTCTTCTCAGTTCCCCTATCCCCTTCCATCTCGTTATTCTTCCACCAATTTTTAATTTACTTATCTCAGAGATAAAGAAATGATTTTGAAACCTGAGTTTATATCAGAATCAGTATAATATCATTAAAAATAACAACATCTGAGCCCCACCCCAGGAGACTCTGATTCAGGGAGCCTTCACTAGGCCATAAAAATCAACGGTTTTCAAATATGTATTTATGAAAAGTTTTCCAGATGATAATTGCAGTCAAATTTAAAGACCCTTCATATATATTATCTGAATTACCTCAGCTAGCTTTCAATTGGTTATTCCAAAGAACCCCTAAAATGAAAAATTAGTGCATCAGCTACCTCAGAAGAAATGTTCCCACATAGAGTTCAAGAATCTACCTGTTCACTGAACCCCCAAACAGCATGTGGGCTCAGCACAGATTCCACGTTGCATGTTTTTCTGGTTTCTTACTGTTTTGATGAATGCAAGAAGAATCGCCACTGGGCCTCCTGCCCAGAGATGCAGTTTTGAGAAAAGTTGACTGTGATTGCAGAGCCTCTACTTCAAGCCCAGTCATCTGAAAAAAAAAAAAGTCCTTTCTAGATGAAGGTGCAGCCAGCCACTCTCTGAGATTCATCCCTCTTCAGCCTTAGCCTTCACACAGTTAAGAAGCTACCATTCCTCATAACCGCCCCTCTAATGCATTTTCCAAAGTTTGTGGCAACTGTCAGATGAGCACAAGGAGGCTGTTTTCTTTTAGTAGGTTAGTTTCTTCAGTAGTACACGTGGAGCTCAAACATAGAAAGGTAACACAGGGGCTACCGACACTGTGTGCAGGACTTGTAATCATGAATTATCTCATGACTGAGCGCACCAGAACCATGACACCAACCCTTTACAATGCTGTCAGAGAATTTTATTATTATAATTCCTCATGAAAATTTATTATTTATTGGAAAATATAAAGATGATTTGGAACCTTAACTATGCTGTTTTCAGTACAGTAAAAATCAAAAATTTATATTATTTTTCTAGACAAAAGAAAATACACATATATATTCATACTACTCAAATGATACCCATTTATTTAAATTTTATGACTAAAAGCTGTCATAAATTTAGCTGTAATAAAAATTGCTAGCATACCCTTAAAATCCATGCACTGTGTTAACATCATCACTTCTATGTGTTGATAGTCAGGATGGTAAATTATCTTGTATTCACTAGTTAGGTATGATAATAATAACAAAAATATATATTGAGAAGTCTGGTGGCTTGTAAGGTATTGTTTATATATTTATTTATATATGTGTGTGTGTGTGTCTGTGTGTGTATATATATAGTTTCTAAATAGAAATACTTCAAAGTTTCTTTTGAATATAAAAATAATAGTCATGCTCATTGTTTTTAAAAACAGACAACATAAAACAAATGAAGACGAAAACTAACTCATCAAAATTTTATGACCCGGAGAAACTCACATCTTCCACAATCACATTTCATAAAATACACTGCCAATTTATTGTGTTTTAATTTATTTCTGAATAGTTTGTTGCTGAGTTGTTGTTCTGCTGCCTTAAATAAATTATGAAATTAAAAAAAAGAAAAATGATATAAAACTGACAAATGATTAGATTTTAATTTCTGCATATATCCTCCAGATAGTTTTCTGTGTAGATGCATATACATACACACCCACCCACACACACACACAAGGGATTGAACTATTTCATAAACTTTTTTCATTTAACATCATCATGGGAAGCAACATGGAAATTTTGTCGGTAAATATGAATGTGCACAGTTATTCATAAATATAGAGCATTTCATTATGTTGACATACAATTTGTTTAACGTATCTTCTATTGAGCATTTAAAGTATTAATAGTTCTCATTTGTTGCTGTAATAAACAATGCATCAATAACTTCATTATGCATATATCTTTGCATATCTAAGTGCTTATTTCCTTGAGACAAATTTCTAAAAAAATAACTGCTGGCCAAAATTTTAATTTTGGAAACATACTTGCCCTACAGACATCATGTCTAACCTGAAATGCACAATTTATCCCCATGTAACACATGAAAACTGAGAAGAATTAGCCTGCTCAAGATCACATGGCTATTAAAAGGGTGGAAGTTTGGATTCAAAACAAGGATTAGTCAAGGTGGTTACTAATCTCATTGAACAGATACATAAAGTTTTTATTAAACACAAATTGACTGTTATCAGCTTTGTGGAGGCATAATTGATATACAAAGGACACATATACTTAATTTCAAAGGTAATGAGTTTGGACATAAGCAAACACACATACTGTCATCACCACAATCAACAAAATAGATATATCCAACACTTCCTAAAGTTTCCTTGTGCTCTTTCATTTTTGTTTTTGTTTTGGAGGTGTATGTATGTGTGTATGTATATACAGGTACATAGAACACTCAAAGTGAGATCTACCCTCCTAACACATTTTGAAGTGCATCTATCCCATGAATTTTGACACAATCAAGAGGTGAACTCCAATTACTCTAGCCCCTTGAGATAATTATTTCCAAATAATAAATCCTGAGACCCCATGCCACATTTAGTGGGATGCCCAGAACACTAACAAGATTCCTGAGGCATATCAAGCACACTGCATTCTTCTGATTAGCTCTTGTTCCTAATAGCTGACCTCTGCAGATTCTTGTTTCATTTTTAGCTATTGCTACTCTTTTGGGCACCTCTTCTCACCAGGACTGGGCCCTCATTCCCATTCCCCAAAATCCCATCAGTCCAAGATGGGTACATGTGACACAGTTCACCAAAGTAAAGATATTAGCACAGAAGAAGGATGAAATAACTAGAACAGAAATAATTCAAGTTTAAATATTATCAAGCTCCTATTTCCACTCTTGACAATATCTTACTATCCATCTTCCCCATAAAACCCATTCTGGGACAGACGTGGACACTTCCTCTCTAGTGATTCTCTCCTGGATGAGAATTGGAGTCACTCAAAATGCTTTATAAAAATGTTGTTATGCAAGACCACTCATCCTAAATGAATGAGAATCTTTGGGAAGTGGAACCAAGAGGTATTCTTTTAAAGTTCCTCTTGTTAATTTCAATATGCAGTCAGGTTGAAAATGGTAATCATTGTAGATCTTTCACCAAACCTTCCTCATTCTAGTTCCTGAATCCTCCAGTCCTTTGGCCTGCCAGCCAAAACTTGCACACGATTTCCTCCTTTTGGTGAATAAAGTCTTTCTTTCTTAATTATTCTTTTTCTTCTTTTTTTTTCTCCCTGTATAATGCTCTAAGGCACAGCTTTTTCATACTTGAAAAGGTGTTTTTCTAAATAAAATTGAATTTCTCTCCTAACGGAAGGTCTTCCATTCTTCGAAGGCAGCTGGGTCAAACTCCAGCCACTCTCAAATGATGAAGGTTTTTCCTTTTCCCACTCCTCTTTATAATAGTTTTTTAGCAGATTTAGTAGTGAATAGACATTTCTACCCTCAAGCAGATCTCATAATGTCTGTGGCAACAATAGGGGGAAAAAAACTATTAAAGTTGAAAAAGTTCAAATAATGTCAGAGAAAACCTCTACCAAGGGTCATCGGAATGTGTTTCCTAACCTGATCACAGGATTAGAGGAAAATTGATAAGAACAAGGATGTGGTCATCAAATCAAATTGGTAAGAACAAGGATGTGGTCATCAAATCAATGCATGCCATTTATCATAGCTTACATTATGCCAGCCATCTAAATTTTGAATGCGAATCCCTCTACATCTATCTCTGGCAAGCGCCCACTGCAAACTCCCCTAAGTTGGGTCACATCTCTCAACATCATTTATTTACCTCCAACTCTATTAGTCTTTGAGGAACAAGGTACAAATATCAAATTATGCCACTTTCAAATAAATTAAAATTCATAGTTAACATTTTTCTTATTACAAACCACATCTGCCTAGAAGTCAAAGCAATGTCTCTGATTCATTCTAAACTAAATTTATACTACTATTCTACAATGCAAGGATACTACCCTTGGAAATGAATTCAATCAGGCACTTTATAAAATAGGGGTCTTTCATAGTGAAGCCATGCCCTAGACCTTAGACATGAGTAGCCATCCCTGAAAGATAGGTCCAGTGGATTTTTTCATTATTTTAATGGTGACATCTGTCCATCTTGCCTGAGAGACAACAAAGCCCAATGGAGAAATAAAGGGGAAATTCAATACTGGTTCCTTTTCGTTGATATATATATAGATATGGATCCTGTAATAGTGAATTATCTTATGAGTCAGCATGTGTACACATATATATGTGTGTGTATATATGTGTGTGTGTGTATATATATGCATGTGTGTATATGCACACACACACACACACACACACACAAACACACCTGTATGACTTCAAGGGCCTCAACCATGCAGAATTTACAACATCATAAAAAATCCACGTTTAAAAATTGGTCTAATTTAGAATGGGCTCTACATAAATTTTAGTAGAAATACACACCACACACCAGCCATTCTTCTCTCTGACTTTTTTTTTTCACCTTTTAGCTGCTGCCCCCACATCATAGAGGTAACTTTTTAACTACTGCCCCCACATCATAGAGGTAACTTCTTGAGAGTTTCTGGATTTTTCCACCAGAAAGTCGCAGGATCTAGAGACTTCAACAAGTATGCTAGGCATATAGTTGTCATGGCTGCCAATAAAAGCAAAGTCCCTCTGTGTTACTCACATAGAGTAAATAATTCCTTTTGTATAAGATTTCCAAGGCTGTCTGCTTTTTCACATATTGTCTTCTGTTTATTTTGCAGTTCATTTCATTTTCCACAATTATATTTCAAAAATACATTACAGTGTCTTTATATTATAATTGTGAATGGTCCTGTTACAGAATTGTTGTTTTGCTGCCATAAACAACCTATTACATTTCTAAATAAGTAAAAAAATATAAAACTAACAAATGATTAATTGAAAATTTGGAAAATAGAATAATAGAAGGACAAAGTCATTTAAAACATCTAAGCAATAAGTCCTTCCTAATAAATCACTGATGGTTATTTGAGTTTATTAGATGCTTCTATTTTATATATTCATACACAAATGGAGTTTTGTCATGCCATTGAACAATTTGGGGAAAAAAGTGTTTCTTACACATGGCAGAAGTAAAACGTACTTGTTTATATTATGCGTTCAATCCAGGAGAAAATTTTTTTTTTAATGCTTATCTTCTTTCCAAAGGTTTATTTTATAAAATGCTGAAAGATATTTGTTCAGGAAAGAACAAATTTTTTGAACATTTTTCTCTCATTTATACTTCAAAATCTGGTGTTCACATTTTAGAAAATAAGATTTTGTTATGTTTCAGAAAAAAACAAAAATAGGAGAGGATGTGCATATAAGTTATTTGCAACAAAAGTCATTTTAAGCATTCAGCTAATCTTTTTCAGAGATTATTCTCATTATCCCTTTTTCCTTCTTAGATTTCCATCATAAAATGGTGATGATGACCTTTTCAGATAGAGAAAGACCACTCTTCTATTGAAGGTATATATGAAGCCTATTTTTTAGAAAATTTTTCTCTTTATTAGGTCCCAAATTAACTAGAGACTTTTTTTCCTTAGATAATGAAGGTGAAATTATCAGAACTCTAAAAGGTAGACTGACTCAAAATTTTTTTTCAGTAAAATTTATTTATTTCTACTCAATATAAAATCAAGAAATAAATTACTCTCTCATGTTTCTTAGTGGTCTGTTAATGAGCTCATTTTCTTCCTTTATTTCTCTCTCTTTTTAACTCTTTCAATTGTATGACCAAAAGTGCAGATGCCTCCTGTTTTTAGGAAGCGCAAATAGAATAGTGTCTATAATTAAGGTCTATGAGCAGCGCTGTTGACAGTTCCTCTGCTTCAATTTGTCTTCCTTTTTTTGATACAAGACAGCAGACTGGGATGTCATAAAATTATACCCATTTTATTCGCATTTGAGCTGCAACAGACACCTAGTAGATATTACAATGGAGAAACAATCTAAAGATTCTTATGTATGTTTTTTATTGCCTCATGATAAATCACACGTTTTCTTATTGAATTGGAATGTCCTATACCTGTACCGCACTCCCTTAGCTACAGTCTTATCAAGCCTCCTCTAGGCGAATGAGGCCTCATCCTGGGACAGATGGCCTGGTATATCCCAGAGCTGCGGCTGCAGGATTGTCCAAGCATCTCCTTACCTTGGATGTGTCCCTGCTACAACTCCTGCCAGTTTCTAAAAGCAGTGGGAAGAGAAAAAAAAAAGAATCAAAATGAACACTCTGTGTGGGCAATGAAGGGGATAAAAGAGTAAGCAGATGATGCTTAGGCAGGATTTCTTTAAAAGCATAATTTTATTTCTGTTGAAGTAAAACACACAGAGGATAAATAGGATCTGTAGACTCAACTGGAAAATTAGGTTACTTAAATATTACTTTTGTATATCTTTTAAAAAAATACTTTAAATAATCATTGGTATTTATAAGTTGTTTAAAATTCCTTCCAGGAAAATTCAGACTAACCAAAACCAATAAAACATTTTGGTTTTGTTTCATTTTTAATACATTGTTTTCCTGAAAACTAATTTCAATAAAATCGTTTTGAGAATATTTTAGACACAGATTTTCTTCCTCCACCACCTCTCCCTGTTTTTCTTCTCTTTATCTTTCTTTTCCACCACTCTTGTGCACACTCTCCTGACAAACACATGCTTCCAAGCTCCTTGCAGAGAACTTAGCAGGCACACAAAAGGGAATGGTAGGTATTGCCATAGCAACTTAGAGAAGGGCCATGCAGATAGGAAAAGGTCACAGCTCTGACTAGAGACAAAAATCAAAATCAAGAAGTTTGTTATTTTGGTGGTAGTATTAATTTGCTCTTACCTGAAAAATTTGCCAATGTTTCTATGTGTAAAACCAAGTTTAAGTGATTCCCAAAAAGCATTTTAAAGGAAGGGTTCATTTTCCCAAACTGTAGCTTCTTGATGCTACAATGAGCAGAAATATAAATAGCCAACAGATAAAATGAGACTGATAAAGAGAGAGTCCGTGGAAAGTTCCTCTCATATTTTTACTTCTCGTCCTTTAAAGGACTTGCTTTCTGTATTTAGATTAGGGAAATATGCCAAAGCATTAAGGTGATTACTCAGTTTGCTTTCATCAGTTCTTTTGATGTTGCCCCCTATTTCCCAGCTCCAAAAATATTATTGCAGCTCAAAGAAGCAATATATTTACTATTAATACTATAACAGCAGCATGAAAAGAAAACCAACAAACAATTAGAGAAATGATAGGTAGAGATATAAATATAGAGATATAAATATAGAGATATAAATATACATGTGGAGAAAGAGAGGCAGCTTCATATTCTAGGACACATTTTTCTAAGGGCCCCTGAATCTGATGTATTTTTATGGAGTGTATGTAAATGTTCCTAGTAATAGATAACAAGTCCTGAGAATTTAAAACATAACAAACATCACACAAGTCCATGCCTAATACTTTTAGGCTCTTTGCCCCTTCCTCACCTGGAGACCCTGAGAAGGACTTGGGAAGTTGCTCAGCTAATTTTCTCCTTCTTCTACCAGCTTCAACCATCACATTTCTTAATTTGAGACCATACCCTTTACCTTATTCCTACCTCAAATTATCTAGTTTATCTTTGTCCCTCCCCAGAGGGGGAGAATATTCTCCATCTTCTGTCATCAGTGTAGAATTCTTAATTAAGGTAGAAAAGAAGGGACAGATTTAAGAGGATCTTCTGAGTTAAAACATTAACCATACTCGACCCTACAGCTGTGGGAGGTGAGAGAGAAGGAAATAAACAGTGAATCAAATATTTTCACTTGAATATCTAAGTGGTTTTGTGGAATTTTATAATATATGCATTTTGCTTTTTTAAAAAAATGGCTTCAGTCATTATTGGTGGATTGCAAAATTCCCGTAATGGCTAATAACTTAATTGTATACTTTAAAATAACTTAGAGAATGTTATTGGATTATTGGTAACTCAAAGGATAAATGCTTGAGGGGATTGATACCCCATTCTCCATGATATGCTTATTTCACAATTCATGCCTGTATAAAAATATCTCATATATCATATGTATGTATTTATATATATATATATGTAATGTACCCAAAAATGTTTTAAAAAATAATTTTAGTTCTAGATCCCTGAGGAATCGCCACACTGACTTCCACAATGGTTGAACTAGTTTACAGTCCCACCAACAGTGTAAAAGTGTTCCTATTTCTCCACATCCTCTCCAGCACCTGTTGTTTCCTGCTTTTTTAATGATGGCCATTCTAACTGGTGTGAGATGGTATCTCACTTGACCCAGCCATCCCATTACTGGGTATATACCCAAAGGACTATAAATCATGCTGCTATAAAGACACATGCACACGTATGTTTATTGCGGCACGATTCACAATAGCAAAGAGTTGGAACCAACCCAAATGTCCAACAACAATAGAGTGGATTAAGAAAATGTGGCATATATACACCATGGAATACTATGCAGCCATAAAAAATGATGAGTTCGTGTCCTTTGTAGGGACATGGATGAAACTGGAAAACATCATTCTCAGTAAACTACCGCAAGGACAAAAAACCAAACACCGCATGTTCTCACTCATAGGTGGGAATTGAACAATGAGAACTCATGGACACAGGAAGGGGAACATCACACTCCAGGGACTGTTGTGGGGTGGGGGGAGGGGGGAGGGACAGCATTAGGAGATATACCTAATGCTAAATGATGAGTTAATGGGTGCAGGAAATCAACATGGCACATGGATACATATGTAACAAACCTGCACATTGTGCACATGTACCCTAAAACCTAAAGTATAATAAAAAAAAAATTAAAAAAAAATAATTTTAAAATTTTAAAAATAATAATACATTTGATATAGTGTAAAGAAACTATCATTAGATATTAATAGTATATGTAAAATTAAAGAAAGGTTGAGTAATGATGCAGATATCCAATACGTTTTTCTCCTACCTACCTATATTTCAGGCTTCATGTATTCAGATATGAGTAACAGACTTGTATGAGTTTGTTCTCATGCTGCCAATAAAGAAATACCTGGGACTGGGTTATTTATAAAGGAAAGAGGCTTAACTGGCTCACAGTTCCACATGGCTGGTGAGTTCCATGGCTGGTGGAACTCACAGTTCCAAATGGCATATATCACAATCTCTTATTATTTTCTTACTTTGCCATTTAATATATTACAAAGCATTTTAATACATGTAAACTCATGTAAATTGCAAAATAACGCCTTGAATTGGATGTTTGCTGAGGTAAAGAGGCTGAGGAGCCCTGACATAAAGCCTGGAGTTGTTTTCATTTCACATGATGCCATTTATTATTACAGTGGCCAAAGTAATTTCAGTAATTAGAGGTCAACCTCAATAAGGATCCGGGCAGCAGAGATTTCTATTCAATGGTCTTTCTACTTACATTGTTATGCTTCTTATGAGATTATACATAATGCAACTGAATTCTTGCTCTGAAAATGGATTCCACTATGTGACTTCAGTTGAGTTAATTCACTTTAATTTTTCCATTTGCAAAATGAGCATAATAATATCATTTACCTAATAGAGATTTTATAGGAACTGTGTAAGTTGATTGAACTCACTGACTGGCATATCTTAAGCTTTCAATAAAAGTCACCATCACTATCATTACCATTACTCTCTTGATTGATGATCACAGAGATAATTCTTAGTCCTCTATTAGACTATTGTCTTATGAGCTCATCATTATAAGAACAAGTATAAAGATAGAATAATGTATATTGCCCTGTCTTTACTGTCATCTGATATACTGCCTATTATTTTCTTGTATAGCACAAGCTTAGATCAATATAACTACCTCCCAATTATATTTAATGTTTCTGCTTTGAAAGCATATTCAGAGCAAAGACATGGATACCAGGATAGTGATTACAAGTTTGTTTATAATAAAGAAAAAGCTGCAATTTGCAAATGATCTCAATGATCATCAACAGAAAATTAAGGAAACTATGGTTCATTCACACAATAGAACACAGTATAATTTTTAAGGAAGACGAGGATGTTCTATATACCTTGACATAAAAAATAAAATGTTAATAAAACATTTTAGAGAAAAACATGTATGTCATATTACTGTTGATATTTTAAGTTAAATATAATGAAAAGCTTCATATATAGTGTGAACATATATATATATATATATATATATATATATATATATATATATATATATATGCCTGTATTATATAAGGTTACCATATCATGTAAAAATTATTTCTAGGTTGTGATACTATAGAGTAATTTATCAATATTTTATGTCCTATTGTGTTATTTGTATAATAAACCTTCATTCATTATTTTAAATCAACAAAATAAATAAGGAGATTATATATAAAGAGAAAGAGGGAAAGTAAGAGATAGCTGGAAATGTTTTATTCATCGAGTATATTATTTTTAATTTTTCTTATTTTTAATTTTTGTGGGTACATACTAGGTAACTCGTAAGTATACCCATGTCATGGGTAATTTCATGTAACCAAGACACATGAGACACTTTCTTTTCTTTTGTTTTTTTTTTTTTTTGAGACAGAGTCTCGCTCTGTCGCCCAGCCTGGAGTGCAATGGTGCAATCTCCATGAGATATTTTCATACTGATATGCAACGGGTAATAATCACATCAGGGTAAATGGAGTGTCCATCATCTCAAGCATTTATACTTTGTGTTTCAAACAATCGAACTGTACTCTTTTAGTTATTTTTAAGTGAATAATTAAATTATTTTTCCCTATAGTCACTCTGTTGTGCTAGCAAATACTATGTCTTATTTATTCTTTCTAACTTATTTTTTTGTACCAGTTAATCAATCCCCCTACCACACCACCCTGAGACTACCTTTGCTAGTCTCTGGTAATCATCCTTCTACTCTCTATCTCCATGAGTTCAATTGTCTCAAATTTTAGTTCCCACAGATGAGCAAGAACATGTGATGTTTGTCTTTCTGTGCCTGGCTTATTTCACTTACGTCCTCCGGTTCCATCCGTGTTCTTGCAAATGACAAGATCTCATTCTTTTTTATGTCTAAGTAGTACTCCATTGTGTATATGGACCACATTTTCTTTATTCATTCATCTGTTGATGGACACTTAGGTTGCCTCCAAATCTTGGCAATTGTGAACAGTGCTGCAATAAACATGGGAGTGCGGATACCTCTTTGACACACTGATTATCTTGCTTTTGGATATATACCTAAAAATGGGATTGCTGGGTCATATGGTAGCTATATTTTTATTTTCCAAGGAGTCTCCAAATTTTTCTCCATAGTGTTTGTACTAATTCACATTCCCACTAACAGTGGATGAAGGTTCCAAGAGAGTATGTTCTTTTAAAAATATATTTTAGGTACTGGTCAGTGCTTTAGGAGTTGTAGCATTTAAGAATCCTCCTTCTTAACTCCACATGTGTTAGAAAAAATAATTCTTCTGAATGTAAATCACCCTCTTTTTTGGTCTTAAGATGACTCTGTTTATATTTAATTTCTTTTCTCCAAGTGGCTGACTAATCAAGTCCTCAAGGAAATAACAAATTTAATAGAAAAAAAAGCTATAAACAAAATTTTACAAGCGCAAATAAAAACTGATAATTATGACAGAAAGATCCCTGAGCTGTGCAGATTTTTTTTAATTCCACATAGAAAAATAAAGCAAATCAATCTATACTGCACACCGCATGCCCATATGGGCAACTACTAAGCAAGCATCAAATACTTACTTAGAATGTTTAGTGTCCTCTTGTTGATTTTTAAATTTTCATCCCTCTATTTATCATTCCGCTTTCATATTTTAAATGAAACTCAACTCTGCTGAAGGGCTTCATGGATTAACTAAGTACAACCAACCACATATCTAGTCATTCTGAAAACTGTGCATTTACTATTATTTTTACATTAATTTTTCAAATAAATGCATTTTATTGTTATATGACAGTTCATAACTTTTGAAATTGTGATTAAAAGTGTAAAAATTTCAAGAAAAATATCTATTATTCTACCAATCAAAGATAACCATTACAAATATTTTTCCTTACTTCCATCTAATATTTCTATATTTCATAGATTTGGAATTTTTATCAGTTTTACATTGTTACCATCACAGTGAATACATATCTTTTTTTATTATTATGGTTTATGTGCCCTGAATATTAAAATGTATTCTAACGTAGCTCAGCAGCTTCATTATATTCTGTCTTGTTTATATAGCATGCTTATTTTATAATTTTACTAGCTGAACAGTTTAGCTTTTACATTTTTATGATTATAAATAAGTATACTATAAAAATCTTTTTTTAATCTATAAGAGTGAGTCTTCCTCTATCTGTATGCTGACTTTTAAGGGCCTCAGAAACTTTTAAAATCTCTTTTAGAACATAAAACCTGGTTGAGCTTTGTGGTTTATGCCTGTAGTTCCAGCTACTAGGGAGGCTGAGGCAGGAGGATAGCTTGAACCCAGGAGTTCCAGGCTGCCATGAGCTATGATTGCACCATGGCACTCCAGCCTGTGGGACAGAGTGAGACCATGTCTCAAAAAAAAAAAAAAAAAGGAAAGAAATGTAACTATTTAAGATAAATGTCATAACTTTCCTGAACATTTGTATGTGTTGCTTTACACAGAGTGGTATTTTATTACTATTATAAATCATGACATGCAAATATCACAAACAATCTCCATTTATAGGTGAGATACACACACATATATATATATATATATTCCTAAGAAATTTACAAAAGGAATATTAGAGCTAGTAAGGATTTTAGCTAATTTGCAATATACAAATTCCATATGCAAAAATCAAGTATATCAAAGAAACAATAAATGTTTGGGGTGATAGTTATGCTTATTACCCTGATTTCATCATTACACATTGTATATATGATCAAAATATCACACTGTACCCTATAAACATGAACAACATATATCAATTAAAAATAATAAAAGCAAAAAGTCCATATCCACTATTAATGAATGATCCTAATACGAAATTAAGAAAATAATTTTATTCACAATAGCATCAAAAATAATAAAATTATTAGAAAATATCTAAAAAAGTATCATACTTGTACATTGAAAACCATAAAACATTATTGAAATGAATTAACAAAGCCCTAAATAAATGGAAAGGCGTTCTGTGTTGAAACATTAGAACACTTTGTATTGTTATGATGTACTCCTCAAACTGATCTATAGATTCTATGCAATCTGTATAAAAATCACGACTGGTTTTTGCAGAAATTGGCAAGTCTATCCTGAAAGTCATATGAAAACTCAAAGGACCCATAAAAGCCAAAACAATCTTGAAAAAGAACAAAGTTGTAAGCTCACACTTCTTGATATTAAAACTTAGTACAAAGCTGCAGTAATCAAGACTCCATGGTACTGGCATAAGAACAGACATGTAAAACAACTGAATAGAAGTTTAAGTCCAGAAGTAAACCTATAAATATATGTCCAATTCAAGACTCCATAGTACGGGCATAAGGATAGACATATAAATCAACTGAATAGAATAGGAAGTCCACAATTAAACCTATGCATATATGGCCAATTAAGTTTTGACAAGGGTGCCAAGACCATTCAGTGTGCAGGGAATAGTCTTTTCATCAAGTGTGGCTAGGACCAATGGCTACACAAATGCAAAATAGTGAAGTTCATATCATTTACAAAAATTAATTCAAAAAAATGAAAGATATAAATGTTAAGAACTAAAACTATAAAATCGTTAGAAGAAAACAGATATAAATATTTGTGACCTTGAATAAGGTGATGGATTTTTAGACACTGCATTAAAATCACAAATAACCAAAGAAAAATAGATTAATTGGACCTTTTCCAAATTAAAAAGTATAGCCCTTAAAAGGATACTATTAATAAAATGAAAAGACAACCCACAGAATGGGATAATAAATAAACTATTTACAAATATATCTGATAAGAGTCTAGTACTCAGAATATATTTTTTAAAAAACAGAACTCGATAAAAACAAAAAAAATTTAAAATGGGCAAGAGATGGGAATAGACATTTCTCTGAAGAATATATGAAACTGTCAATAAGCACAAGATTCTTGACATCATTAAGGAAATGCAACTTAAAACAGTTAGCTACCCCTTCATACCCACTAGCATGGCTATAATGAAAAAGGTAGATAATAACAAGTATTCGTTATACAAGGAAATTAGAATCTTCACACATTGCTGATTGGAATGTACAGTGATGTGTTTGGAAGTTCTATAAAAAGTAAACAGTTTTGCTGTATGACCCAACAATTCCACATCTATGTATATACACAAGATATATTGAAAACATATGTTCACATAAAAACTTTTACCAAAACTCATAGCAGCACTATTAAAATTGCTAAAGGAGTGGAAATAACCCACACTCATACCAAATGATGAAAGATAAACAAAATGTTATATATATATATATATATATATATATATACAAACACACATACTATAATGTCATTAAGCCATAAAATTAGAATTAAACATTAACTGATGCTCCAACATGGATGAATTTGAAAACATTATGCTAAATGAAGGAAGCCAGACACAAAGGGCCACATATTGTATGACTCCATTTACATGAAATCAAAATAAGCAAATACATAGAAACATAAAGAAGATTAATGTTCACCAGGGATCGAGGGAGGGGTGTGAAGGGTGACTACTGATGGCTATGGGATTTTTTTAGGGGGTGATAAAAATATTCTGGAATTAGTAGTAATGTTCAGCTAACTTTGTGAATGTACCCAAATCCACTAATTGCACACTTTACAAGAGTAAATGTTATGGTATGTGAATGATATCTTAATACGTACATATATGCATACAATTTATTTATTTTTATTTATTACTCTTTCTTTTCTAACAGTTAGTAAAAAAATAACATACTACAGGAAAAGGGAATTACAAAAGTAGAAAGAAGAAAGAGTAGAATGTTCCCTATGGTGTTGGATTGGGATTTGTATGAACTCATACTGATGAGTCAGTACGAACACATAGTTATAACTTGATAAAGAAATACATAGGTATATATAAGTATATCTATTTATATAGACATGAGTGTGTGAGAGAGCATGCACACATGCATATATTTTCTAGCTCTGTCTGCTGAGTGGGCCTAGAGGAAATGACACATCAGTGACAATGAGTATGCTTAGCCCTTAGACTTTGGTTTTTAAATACCATGCTGCACTAAAAGGAACCAGGACTCACTAAAGTAAAGACTAATATAAAGTTTAGGGTAGAGAAATTTCAACACTGGCCTGGAACATTTTTGTAACATAAATTACAGAAATGCTCAATAAATCATGGGAATGAGTCGAAAAGATTGAAAAGGTTCCCACTGGCCAAATCTGGAGCATCTTGAGCATCAAAATTTTAAGAATATTGATAATAATGAATTATGACTCATTGAATAAAAAAGAAATCTGTGAATCTGTATGAATATACATGAATAAATAAATTGATTGATATATAAACAGGGAAGACAAACCTCTGTCAATAGATTATTACATTAATAGAGGAAATGATAGGGTTAAAACCATTAATGTTTGCTAAAATTAATGAATGAAGGTTTTCTGAGGAATTTATATTATCTAAAAAGCATCTACCTACACATTATGGATTAATTATAACTGGAAAAGTAATCTACAGTGAAGAATCTTTTCAGATATCACCTGACCAGGTGACCAAAGCTCATGTTATTAAAGTGGGAACAGACTGACATGATGTGCCTTTTGGAATGAGAAGTGAGAAGGGCATAGCATAATTGCGTAAGCTGAACCAAGTTCTAAGGAAACACCAGACAAACCCATATTGAGAGAGGGACAATCTGGAAAATAATAGACCTGTTCTGTTAAGAGGTGTCAAGGTTGAGAAAGACAAAGGAAATGTGGGGAACTTTATCAGATTGCCAGATAATAACTAGACAAGTAAACGCAATGTGTGATCTTGATTAGATACTGTACTGAGAAAAGAGTAACTGAGTAACTATAAAATGCATTACAGGGACAATTGACAAAATTTAAATATGAACTGGGTTAGGTAATATATTGTAATGATGTTCAAGTGTTTGATTTTGATAGATATTTGGGAGTAAAGACATGATGCATTTAATTGGCTCTCAAGTGGTTCAAAAAAATAACATGTCGTACATATGTGATAACAAATAGTTATATATAAATAGCTAGATGTCTGTGAGTGTGTGCACATGCATGCATATGAAGAGAAAAAGAGTGAGAGTGACATGGTAAATGGGGCGATATTTAACAATTGATAAATTTGAACTCTAGTATCAGGGTATTTATGCTTTTTGCAAATATTTTATAAATTTGAAATAATACTAAAACAACATTTATAAACAAAATAATTTTCAGAGAAATGGAGAAGTAAATATAAGAAAATATTAATACTACTTTGTTCTTGCATTTGGAGTTTATTTTTTTACTTGCTTCCTTTTCTCTGATTTTACTTACATTCCGTGTTAAAAGTAGGTTGTCAATAACCAACTGAAAAAGTAGTGGAGAGAGGAACACATATCTTCTTTCTAACCTTTCTAAGGTATCATCATCCCTTCAACTTGACTCTGGCAGTAAAATATGGCATTGCCAGTTTTATATGAATTTTCCTCCTTTGTTCTTTGATTTACATCTTTTGACTGAAACATTTCAGAAACTCAGTCTTTGGCAGAAACTTCTTCGCTAATTTACGAGGAGCATGGATTATAGCTTTCTTTTCTTGAGGGAACAAAATCCTTAATTTATTTCAGAGATTGTTAGCAAAGGACGGAACATCATGTAGCAACAATGATTTCAGAGGCAAACAGTACCTGAACTGAGGCTATCTGTTTCTCTATGTCAATTCACCCCTGGCTATACACTTTTTCCCCACTAAAATTAAATAAGCCTGTTGTGCTGTCACATGTACAGGGTAAATAAATACACAACACTCCTTGGCCCCATCTAGAAAGTTCAAAGCCTATGTGCCCAATTCCAAGTCTCAGTGTTAAACAGATACTTACACTTCATGCTTATCTGTTTTGAGTGTCTCAAGGAAAGGTAGTACATAAATGTGTCATATCATCATTAAATGCCAACTTTATCTTCCTGTGTTTTGATCACTGTCATGTAAATGGTGCTTAATTAGGATTTGCTTAAAATACCTCTGGCTACATATCTACCAGAACATATTATGAAATGGGCAAATACTGACAAAACTTTTAGAAATATTTTGAAAATGTCCACAAAATGGAGAAAACATCCTTTGTAGCCATTTTTGACAATATAATTACTTTACTGATAATTTGATGGCATTAGACTGAAAGTCCCAGCTCAACCTGGGCCAGAATTGCTCAAAAAATCAAGAATCACTTACCATTCAAAAAGTCTGTATTTTAATTTTTTTTGGTCAAAGAAACAAGAACTGGTACACTATGGCCAATCCTATTTCAGAATTAATTCCCTTGGGCAAAAGCTACAGGAGAGAAAAGCTAATCCTAAAGTAGAAATTGACATTTCCAATGTCATTAATAAAGTGATTTGCTTTGGTCCCCATCTCCACTATCTAGATGGCATTTGACTTGCCTGTGGCGCATGGGAATTTATTAGCAAAAAACTCTTTACTGTGGTGGCAGTGGCAATGACTGCTATTTTTAAGACAATTAACATTTACTAGATGAATTCTACTCAATCTTCTTTAATTCCAGAAGTTGTAAATGAGTGAAATTTCTGCCATTGCTCCTATTTTGAAGAAAGTATTAATGTTTGCACCTGTGTGTGTGTGGAGCAGAGAAGCAAGACAGAAACTAGAATGATTTCATACTTCGTAACAGAGACCTTTGCAACTATGAAAGTGATGTCTCTGCTCCCTAAAAACTACTGCCTACTCTCACCATTTCAAGAGAAAACTATAGGTACACATCAAGTCTTAGAGATACAGAAATTACAGATATTGATGTGAATTAATAAAAGAAAAAATGTGATTTATCACAGAGGACAGAGCCAACAATCTACTTTTTAAAATAGTGGCAATAGCAATAATATTTTCCTTTATGTCTGTGTGGTGTTTCTTCAGTTTTAAGTATGAATTGTGATGATTAGATCGCAAAAATGAAATCTATCCAAATGGCACTGAGATATTTTGGCTGCCCATCCAGAGGAAAGGTGAAACAATTGTGGCTGGTAATGAGTATATTTTAACGGCTTCATACCAAGAAATTCATCTGGCACATAGAAGCCTACCTGGCTGAACTAATATCCTAAGAGAGGAATTATTTTGGAGGAATAGTAATAATATTTATATATTTAGTTTATGTACAGCTTCTCAGATTTGGTTATCCATCTCTTTTTGGCATTTTGAAGTGTAATCCTTTGTCATTTTATCATGTAGTACCTATTTTAAATAATAAAAGTACTATTATGTATCCAGAATTAACTAAGTGCCGGACCTGTATTTGTCATGAGACACACATAATCTCATTGTGATAGGCAAAATAATGGCCCTGCAGAAATGTTCACAACCCAATCTCCAGACCCTGTGAATATGTTACCTTACATGGTGATATGGTTTGGCTGTGTCCTCACCCATATCTCATCTTGGATTTTAACTCCCACAATTCTCATGTGTCGTGGGAGGTGATTGAATTATGGGGACAGGTCTTTCCTGCACTCTTCTCATGATAGTGAATGAGTCTCACGAGAGCTGATGGTTTTAAAAAATGGGAGTTTCCCTGCATAAGCTCTTCTTTTTTGCCTGCTGCCATCCATGTAAGATGTGACTTGCTCCTCCTTGCCTTCTGCCATGATTGTGAGGCCTGCCCAGCCATGTGGAACTGTGAGTCCAATTAAACTTCTTGCTTTTATAAATTGCCCAATTTCGGGTATATCTTTATCAGCAATGTGAAAATAGACTAATATATATGGCAAAGGGGACTTTGCAGATGTGATTAAGATTAAGCAACTTGAGATGGAATGATTATCCTATGTTATCTGGGTGGGTTCACTCTAACCACAAATTCCTTCAAGTAGAGAATCTTTTCTGGTGTTGTAAGAAATCCAGAGGAAGGAGAGTGCAAGGAGACCTCTATCTACCCTTGCTGGCTTTGAAAATTAAGGATGGGTGGGCAATGATACTAAGCCAAGTCATGTGAAAAGTCTTGAAAACCAGAAAAGAGCAAGAAATCATATTTTACCCATAATCTGTACAAAAGAATGCACTATGCTCACATCTTGATTTTAACTTGGTAAGAGTCTTGTCAGAATACTCATCTATAATACTATAAAATAATAATAATTTTTTATTGTTTAAGCCAGCAAGTTTGTGGTAACTTATTATAGAATCAATGGAAGATTAACATATTCATGAAACTCCTACAATTTCATGGCAAGTGTTTAGCAGTTTCTTAGTTTTACAGATATCAAAAATGAGGCAAAGAACAATTTATATAATTTGTCAAAGATGACATAAGTAGCCAGTTGCAAATCCAGACTTAATATCTAGGGTGTTGGTGTTTGATGATTCTTTCAGAATGATGTGATTTTATGTGTGATGCAAAATTAAGTGATATACAATCCTTAAGTCAGAATAATGGCTAAACTAATCAAATAAATAATTAAAATATAAATATAATAAGGTTATATCATTTTTGCTGTTCAAACTAATAAAAACAGTTGAGAGAAAAGCTTTAATAACAAACAGTTACCTAGAATAGTCAATACTCATTATAAAAATGATATTCTAATGGGTTAATTGGATTTTTAAATTTAAGAATGAAGAATAGATGAATACAATAAAAAGACATTATAGCTAGTATCAGCAAGAAATGGAAAAGTTGGAATACTTATACTTTGCTGATGGGAATACAAAATGATGCAGTGTTTTAGAAAACTCTGGGAGTTCCACAGAAGTTATTATAAACATACAATTATCATATGATCTAGCAATTCTACTGTAGACATATATCCAAGAGAATTGAAAGCATCCCATGTACACAAATGTTCACTGTTGCATTATTCATAACAGCCAAAAAGTAGAAACAACCCAAATGTTCAACTGACCAGTGCATAAACAAAATGTGATATATCCATAAAATGGAATATCACTTAATTATAAAAATAAATAAAGTGCTGATTCATGGTGCAACGTGGATGAACCTTGACAAAATCATGCTAACTAAAAAAGTCAGACACAAAAGGCTACCTCATAAAGGATCCCATGTATACAAAATGTCCAAAGTAAGCAAATACGTAGAATATCAATCAGCATTAAAGAGTTGCTAGGGGTTGGGGCAGAGAATAGTGTGGAGTGAGTGCTCAAGGGTATGGTATTTCTTTGGGGATGATGAAAATATTCTGGAATTAGTGATGATGGTTGCACAATATTATGAACGTACTAAAAATCACTAAAATGATGAGTGTTGTGATATGTACATTGTATCTCAGTTAAGAATAAAATAACTGAAGGGATATCTTTGGAAATCCAAACAAAAAATATAGATACAGGGAGCTCACAATTTGGTAATCAGGAGTTTATCACTGATACTTGCTACTGTAGTCTGAATAAATTGTAGTCATCATGTTCATATATGATATCACATCGCTGAGGATATAATAAAGGCCAGACAACCTGAATTCAATTTATATCATCACAATGTCAATAGAAGAGTTTTAAAATATATTTATGATTTCTAAATATCAGGATATAATTACACGAAAATTAGACACAAATTGATTTAAGCTACATTTATAAATGCAAATGCATTCACATTTAAGGTTAGTACTTTGTCCTTGTCTGAAACTGTCTTGTTTGACTTGAATATTCTACTGATTTGCTCTCTCAGGGTTTGCTAGCACGCTATATTAAGGCTTTAGTTTCTGAACATCGTTGTTTATCCTAGAAAATCTGCATGCACTATATCACATGAAAATTTAATTGAGACATATGTTGTATAATAAACAATGTTAGCCTGGCATTATACCTAGCAAAATTTGTTCTATTTGCTTACAGAACAATATCTCTATTGACTATACTCATTCATTGTTAATGAGCTTCTTACTAAAGGATATTGGCATAGTTTCCATAATATTCTTAGCAAATAAAATAATGGAATATAAAGAAACTTAGGAGACTGAATTGTCTATCATGTTCCCAGAACTATTACTTCAGTATTTACGTATAAAGTCACTCTATTTTTGGTTGCTGGGTCCTCCCCTTAAAAACCAGAGGAATCATGCCAACATGTCCACCACACATGCATCATCAGCAAGACTATCACCAGAGGGGAGACCCCCAAGAAATAACAGGGCAGTCCAGGCCAGGAACTGTGCACACACTCAAGCTTTCTACAGAATGAGTTTGAGGAATTGTCTTTTTTCTATAGACTGTTAAAACATTGTATCAGAAACATTTGAGGAGTTTAAATGTAATCTATAGCAATCCCCCTCTCATCCTTATTAACTGCAAAGTTACCTTCAAATTTAGGGTTTGACTATCTGTAAAGGTTGCTTATTTTGATTTTGAGGACACTGACAATATTCCACAAGTTTATCTTATTGTGTAGCCCCCAAAGTATAAATTCCAGGTTTTTTGCTTGGTACCTGCTTGTCTTTCAGAATCTTTTGTTCAATAATTCAATTAAAAAACCTTTCATTCTAGGTGTGAAGCAATTAGAAAAATATACCAAGGCCTGCAACTCTCTTATTTGACTTCTGGCCCTGACATCAAATTTAAAGGGACACTGAATTCGATTTTGAAAGATGAGTAGTCAGATATAGAGGTGGATCTCTGAAGACAATTCCTGAAGTAGTAGAAGTACAACAGGAAGGTTGAAATCATTTGGATATATGGTGGTTTGAGGGACTATTTCCTTGTGCTACTCCATATCTCTACACTTTCTTTGTCTTCTCTGCTCTGTGCCCCAGAGCTACCTTTGGACTACCCCAAGGATTGTCTCAACCAGTCTCTTTGCCTTCCAGTTTCCAAATGGGCTGTGCCAGTGAGAAATATGATGGCGATTGAAAGAACAATCAATCTGACAGTTGGGTCAGGCTACTTATTCTCTACTCCCCAGCTCCCTCCCTGCTGAAACACAGGTTATAGCTGTGAACTTCTACTGAAAATATCCAGTTGGCTACCCTCTTCTTCATTGTCAGCTCCAACTATAACCTCTCCTGACAGACTGTGGAGAGAAAAGATAAAGAGTTTGACAAGGACCAGATCACAAAGGGACATAAATGTCATGCTAAGAAGTTGTTTGTCATATAATTTCATTTATGCATGAAATATCCAGTACTTCCTTCTTTCCCATTAATTAATTTGTCCCAGCACCAAACCCACACTGTTTTAATTCCTGCAGCATTACTTTATGCTTTGACATTTATTAATCATCATATGGGTTTTCAAATTTTCTGGGTTATTTTTATCCAAATTCTTTCAGAATCAACTTAGAATTTGTTTACACTATTTTATTTAAAAAGAAAAAAAGCCAATTGGGAATTTGAACCTTCTTTTATATATTTTAGTAAGTTAAAAGAGTTTTCTTCTTATGAGTTATCCAATTAAGGCAGGACTGTAATCAACTGCAATGACTGTGGTCAGGGATCTGTCTTTCCATCTCTGGTGTCTGGTTTCTTCTCACTGGGCTCCTTCCTCCTTCTCAGTCAGTATCTTCCTACACAGGATCAAGGTGGCTATAAGCAGTTTGAAGATTCTGTTACAAGCATGCAACTGTTCTGAAATCGGTGTATTCCTTTGTTCTAATAGTTTCCAAAATTTCCTGTCAGGGTCTCATTTGCCCTACATGAGTAACATACCCAACCCTGAGCTAATCTCAGTCACCAGTGAGATAGAATGTCTTGACTGGTCAAGGCCAAGCCTGAGTCCATCACATCAGGTTGAGTTATCTCTACCTGAATCATGGAAAATAGGGTCATTCTCAAGATGAAATCCAGATGCTGTTTTCAAAATCAGAATATATTGATTTAGGTAGTCAAAAACAGAAAATGTTCACTGCATATACCACAATATCTTATTGTTCCTTATTTCTTTTATCTCCTTTCTTGTCTTAGATTAAACTTTGTGACATATATACGTTTTTCTTTAGCAGTTTGACACTTTACATCTTATTTTTACCATTCCATTGGATAGCCCTTCAAAATGGTCATTTACTAACATTACTTGACTGACCAGAATCTGAACCCCTATCAAAGGGATTCTCACACTCTGTTAGTCTTCATGGAATCCAAAAAGCTAAATGTTTGTTTTCTCTATTCCCTGGCACCTAGAAGCAGGCAAGTATCAGGTTCAACCGATGATATGATTTTGCCTGGGACATTGAATAAGAGACAAGGAACAGTGATGTTAAGAATAAACTATAGTTCATTCTGTCAGTCGATTGTGGAATATGGCATCCAATGGCATCAGGAGCAAGAATGGCCTCCTATGTCTATTTATAGGATCAGCACGAGCAGGCTAAATAGATAAGTTCTGTGGTACAACGGTGACTTTGTTTCTGGATGAACACCTTCTCTTCATTCCTGCCTATTTCCTGAGCCCTAGTCTTCAGTGTTCTCCTGGAGATACATAATATCCTTCAACTAAATCAATTTTTCTGCTGAATGTAGCAATCATCAATTTATGAGGGTTCAACCCGGGACCCTGACTAATAAAACATTAAAACTTTGTACACATTGTAAATATATTTTAATTGCATAGAATCACTGGATATAAATATGCAGATAAATATATGATTCATTTGAGTAGGGATCCAAGGGATGCTATATGAAGAAGTAAGAATCTGTAGGTATTATGTTAATTTATATCTAGAAAGAAAAATTATAGAACCAATTTACTAACTTTTTTAAATTTAGGAAATCTATTCACACAAAAAAGAACATATACTATACAGTGAAATAATTTTTAAAACTCAAAATATTCCAAAGAAGATCAGTGAAATCAGCACAATATATACAAATGCACATATAAAAATAAGACAGTATTTATTTTAATAAATGAGTATAGCTATTATAGCAGAAGTTAGTATAACAATCTAATAAAATGAAAAACCTAGGAGAGGTTTAATTAGGAAAAATAAATATAAATATTGATCCTAAATCCACTAAAATATAAGAATATATTATGAACAACTTTATGCCCACACATTAAGGAAGTTAGATAAAATTTGTAAAGTACACAAGAAACATAACAAAATGACACAAGGAGAAACTGAAAAATTGAATAAACTCATAACTAATAATGAAATGTTATTACTAATTAAAGACTTTCTTCAATAAAAATTCGATGCCAATATAGCTTTACCAGTAAATTATCTTAAATATTTAAGGAAGAAATACTAATCTTACATAAATTCTTCCAGAAAAAAAAAATGTATTACCCAATTTATTTCATGTGGTCAATATAATTTTGATGCCAAAAATTGAAAAAATATATATAGACTAATGTCTCATGAAAATAAATGTAAAACATTAAAAATTTAAAAATTAAAAACTGTAACAAACTCTTATTAGAATATATTAAAAATAACAATACATCATGATCAAGGTGGGTTTATACTTGGAATGCTAGGCTGTTTTAACAACCAAATCAATCAGTATAATTTAACCATTAAAAAAACATAAAAAAGAGAAAAATTATGTTAACATTTTAATATAGGTAGAAAAATAATTGATACAACTCAACTTTAATGCATGAAAGCTAGGAAAGAAGAATGTCTAGATATCTTATAAAAGAAATTGAAAAATTACTTGTAGCATATCAGCTTGAGCTACTATAACAAAATACCATAAACTGGGTGGCTTAAGACATAAACATTTATTTCTCACAGTTCTGGAGTTTGCAAAGTCCAAGAAAATGATGACAGCAGATTCCGTTTCTGGTGAGGGTCCTCTTCCAGGCTTGAAGATGACCTCCTTCTCACTGTATCTTCACATGGTAGAGAAAGAGAGAGCTCTGGTCTCTCCTCCTCTAGTAAGAACACTAATGTCATCTTGAGAATTCCACCTTCATGATCTCACTTGAGCATTACTTCCCCAAAACTCCATCTTCAAATATCATCACACTGTACATTAGGGCTTCTATCTATGAATTTGAGGGGTATACATACATTCAATTAGTAAGAGCACATCATGATTAATGGTACAAGATGGAATGTTGTTTGCCTGAAATTGGGAATGAAATATAAATGCCATTATTCCCACAGCAAATCAACAATATCCTGAAGGTTCTAGTCAGCAGAGTAAGACAAGAAAAAAAATTTAAATGGCATAAGGACTGGAAAGAAAGAGATAAAAGTGCAATTATGCACAGCCAATGTGCATATGAATAATGATAAACATAAAACATACTTAGATAGCTAAAACATCTCAACTTAAAAGACAACATATTGTGAGAATGCTTTCAGGAACTTTGACAGAAATGCTACATCCTTAAATACAAAGAGTGCTAAAAATTGAGATGAAAGTCATCAAGAATTTTATGTAAAATTTGGCAAAGGATGCAAGTAGACAACTTGTATGGAAAAATAAACGTGTAGTAGGTTTAATACAGCAATTATTTTAAAAATTAAACAATGTAGCTTCTCTTTTTTTTCCTTTTCAAATTAACAAATATGTCTAGGTTGTTGAGAGTGAGGTAAAAATGTAATCTCACATTTTAAATATAGGATTTTAAATCAGCTTAAGCTTTCTGGAAAAACACTCGATAATTTTGTCAAGAGTCTTCTAAATATTCATATATTTTGGCTAAGCTCTTTTTCTTGTAGGAATTTATCCTAAAGAAATTCTCAATCAGATATACTGATGTGTATTTATGTATGGAGATTTTTCATCAAAGTTTTTTTATAATGTCTCAATATTAGAAATAAATTGAACAATAATAAGAAAAGTATTAAGTAAACATGAAGATGTATGCACAGGCATAGCTCAGAAATACTGAACGTTCGATTCCAGGCCACCACAATAAAACAATTTTACAAAAAAGTGAATCACACAAATTTTCTGGTTTTCCAGTGCATATAAAAGTTATGTTTACATTATAGTATAGCCTATTAAGTGTGCAACAGCATTATATCTAAAAATAAATACGTACCTTAATTGAAAAAATACTTTATAGCTAAAAATGCTAATAATCATTTGAGCCTTCAGTGAGTCATAATCTTTTTGCTGGTGGAGGTTCTTGCCTTTACATTGATTGCCGCTGATTGATCAGGGTGGTGGTTGCTGAAGGTTGGCATAGCTGTGGAGATTGCTCAAAATAAGATGATAAAAGTCTCTGCATTGATTAGCTCTTTTCTTCATGAAAAATTGTCAGTAACATGGGATGTTGTCTGATATTATTTTACCCATAGTAGAATTTCTTTCAAAATTGGAAGCAATCCTCTCAAAACCGCCATTGCTTTATCTACTAAGTTGATGTAATACTCTAAATGCTTTGTTGTCATTTCAACAATGCTCATAGTCTCTTCACCAAGAGTAGATTCTACCTAAAAAAAAAAAAAATACTTTCTTTGCTCATTCGTAAGAAGCAAATCCTCCTCTGTTCAAGTTTTATCATGAGATTGCAGCAATTCAGTCACATCTTCAGGCTCCACTTCTAATTCTAGTCATCTTGCTATTTCTACATCTTCAGCTACTTCTTCAACTGAAGTCTTGAACCTCTCAGTCATCCATGAAGGTTGGAATTAACTTTTTCCAAAATCCTGTTAATGTGCATGTTTTTACCACCTCCCATGAATTATGACTTCTCTTAATGGCATCTGAAATGATAAATCCTTACCAGAAGGTTCTCAGTTTACTTTGCCCATATCCTTCAGAGGAATCACTGTATTTCTGAAATAATAAGACTCGAAAGTCAAAGTTACTCCTTGGTCCACAGGCTGAAGAACCAATGTTGTGTTAGCACACCTAAAAACAACATTAATCTCATTGTACCTCTCCATCAGAGCTCTTGAGTGACCAGGTCCATTGTCAATGAGTAGTAATAATTTAAAAGGAATCTTTTTTCTGAGCATTAGGTCTCAACAATGGGCTTAAAATATTCAGTAAACCATGTTGTAAACAGATGTACTGTCATCAGGCTTTTTTTTTCCATTTATAGAGCACTATAGAGTAGAATTAGCATAATTTTGGGGGCCCTAGAAGTTCTAGAATGGTAAATGAGCATTGGCTTCAGATTAGTTACCAGCTACATTAGACCCTAACAAAAGAGTCAGCTTGTCATTTGAAGTTTGGAAGCCAGGAATTGACTTCTCTCTAACTATAAAAGTCCCAGATGGCTCCAATATAGGACCATTTTATCTACATTGCAAATCTGTTGTTTAGGGTAGCCACCTTCATCAATTACCTCAGCTAAATCTTCTGGATAACTTGCTGCAGCTTTTACATCGGCACTTGCTGCTTCACCTTGCATGCACGTTATACAGATGGCTTCTCTTCTTTAACCTCATGAACCAAGCTCTGCTGGTGTCAGACTCTTCTCTGCAGCTTCCTCGCCTCTCTCAGCCTTCATGGAATTGAGGTGGGAATTGAACAATGAGAACACGTGGACACAGGAAGGGGAACATCACACTCCGGGGACTGTTGCAGGGTGGGGGGAGGGTGGAGGGATAGCATTAGGAGATACACCTAATGCTAAATGATGAGTTAATGGGTGCAGCACACCAACATGGCACATGGATACATATGTAACAAACCTGCACATCGTGCACATGTACCCTAAAACCTAAAGTATAATAATAATAATAATAATAATAATAATAATAATAATAAAGACTGGCTCTGGATTAGGCTTTGCTTTAAGGGAATGTCATGGCTGGTTTGATCTTCTAACCACTAAAACTTTCTCCCTACCAGAAATAAGTTTGTTTCCCTTTCTTATTATTTGTGTGTTCACTGGAATAGTAAATTCAATTTTTGTCAAGAACTTTTCCTTTGCATTATCAACATGAGTGTTTGATCCAAGATGTCTAGCTTTCAGAGTACTTCAACTTTTGATGTGACTTCCTCACTAAGCTTAATGATTTCTAGCTTTGTATTTAAGTGAAAGACATGCAGCTCTTCCTTTCACTTGAATACTTAGAAGCCATTTTAGGGTTATTAATTGGCCCAATTTTAATATTGTTCTCAGGAAATGGAGAGGCCCAAAAGAAGGAGAGAGACAAGACAGGAATGGCCAATTGGTAAAGCAGTCAGATTACACAAAACATTCATCGATTAAGTTCAGCCATCTTAGATGGGTGTTGTTTGTGGAGCCCCAAAACAAGTACAGTAGTGACATTAAAGATCACTGATCACCAATCACCATAACAGATATAATAATGAAAAGTTTGAAATATTGTAAGACTAACAAAAATGTGACACAGAGACATGAAGTGAGCGAATGCTGTTGGAAAAAATTGGCATCAATAGACTTGCTCAATGCAGGATTGCTACAATCTTTTAACTTGTAAAAAGCGCACCTGCTAAATGAAGTAAAGTAAAGCACAGTAAAACCAGGTATACCTATATAACATTTGAAGCAACCGAAACAGTGCTTCCAAGAATATGTAATAACATATGAAAAAGCTCATATTTAATTAGCAGTGAAAATATCAACTTAATGTAACTGGGATAACATTCCAAAATATGGAAATAATATTTGCACAGCTTTATGGATTTTCTTACATTGAATATACCCATAGACTCAGAATTGAGATTTTTAAAAAGTTGTAAATAACTATCCTGATTTCTGATACCACAGCTTTGTTTTCTCTGATTTGAATTTAATATAAATTTACTCACACAGTATATATTGTTCTTTGGCTACTTTTATTTGATACACTATTTGTTAGATTTAGCTCTTGCTTGTTCAGTTGTCCCATTGGTATCTACAAGGGATTCATTCCAGGACCCCAGTGGATATCAAAATCCAGGGATGCTTAAGTCTCTAAATATAAGAACTTTAATATATCTGAAAGTTATGTTGCTATGTATAGCAAAGGAAAAATAAAGGTTTTTTTTCCAAAATAGTCAATTAATTAAATCCCACTACCGAAGTAATCTTTTTTCACTGTTTTTTGATGCAATGTTAACAATAGTCCATTCCTTACTAATAATAATTTGTATAATTCCCCTTATGACACAGCTCTCTGTCAATTACCTAAAACAATATTGTTTTTATTTGTTGTCTTTTTTATTTTATTTTAACATAAAATAAGATCAGCTTTACCCCATTAAATATTTTTTCATAAGAGTATTTGTTTTACTCATTAGATGAATTGTAGAATATTCTATGAAGTACTACCAAACATACAAGCAACCATCCAGATATCTACTGAATATCTTAAGCTATAAAAACTTACTATAACTTAGTGTAATAATCTATAATAACTTGCTGACATCTGAGATATCTAGTTATTTTGTTTTGTAATAAGGTGTGTTTATTATTATTTTCTTCTTTTGTAATCCTAAAAATGTTTGAGCAATTTCTACTGTATACAACAAATACATATCTTTTTAAGGCCCCTCTAATTCAAATAATATTGATTTTTCTTGTTACTAGAAATGTAGTATGTTTTTAAGTACTTTTATTGTTCTAAGATTATGTTACTGATAAGTAGAAAGTTATGATACCTGTATCAAAGAAATCAAAATAAAACATTTAGTGTTAGTGTTTTTTGTTTTGTTTTGTTTTGTTTTTGTTTTTTATTTTTGAGACAGAGTCTTGCTCTGCCACCAGACTGGAGTGCAGTGGCGCCATCTCGGCTCACTGCAACCTCTGACTCCCTAGTTCAAGCAATTCTCCTGCCTCAGCCTCTCCAGTAGCTGGGATTACAGGCACACGCCACCATGCCCAGCTAATTTTTTGTATTTTTAGTAGAGACAGGGTTTCACCCTGTTGGCCAGGATGGTCTTGATCTCCTAACCTTGTGATCCACCTGCCTTGACCTCCCAAAGTGCTGGGATTACAGGCATGAGCCACTGTGGCCAGCCAGTCTTAGTTTTTAAGCTTTGTTTAAAATAAACTCCCTTGTTAGGTAGGTAATCATATAAATTATAGGAGATTTTTTTTAAAAATTATCCCTTTGGGAATAGAGTTTTGTGCTATATACAGAGGCACTTTTGTGCTTATAAATGTTTTGTGCTTATCAAATATATCATGTTGGTGAAATCTGTGAATCTTGAATTAACCTTTAAAAAGAACACTCTACCAGATGTTCATTTGAAAACCAGTTTAATTTGTTTTATAGATGGCTTAATATATTTCAGTTAGCAATTAGATGTTCCATGCAAATACCATTCTATTTAGTAATGGAGAAAGAGAAACCAAGACTCTAAGCAAAAAAATAAGTGATTACTCTGAATTGAGGCATCACAAGGAATAATTTTGCTAAGTGTTCCTTTTTACTACAAAGAGTAACCCACAATATTTTATTGAACTGTTACATGTATAAAGAAGACATATAACTTTCATAATCATATGCCTCTTTTCAGGAATAGTAACTATTGTCCAAAATCTCTATTATTCAAGCAATCCTTCTATAGGCAAAGACTACCAGGTACCATGTGTGAGTTGCTGTTTTTAATTTTTTTGATAAGTGGTGCTTTAAAACAGTTCTTAGAATATTTGCATTTTCTTATAGCACTGAACTTCTCTTTTACCATAGTTATAGATTATTTTGTTATAAAACCATTTTATCTGGCACGTATGGAGATAAAAGTAGCAACTCCATTTACATTTTATTAAATAAAAACCACCAGTATTTTGAAAACACTAACTTGTTGTTAAAACAAGTTGTAAAAGTGTCAAATGATTTTTTTCTATTTTCTATTTATAGTTTATTCATCTTTATTTAGCTTGCTTTTCTCTCTCTCTTTTTACCATACACATTGGGTTTATTGCTGAATTTCAGGAATTCTAAATAAGTTATAAATTGGGATACCTAGGCAAAAATTTTGAAAGACAATGATAGTGATGATAATAACAACTAGCATTCACTTAGTTGTTTATTTAATCCTCACAACCCTAGGAGACATAAGTTGTTACCATCCTCATTTTACAGGTGGAAACTGAGGCACAGATAGTTTAAATGACTTTAAGTTCTCAAAGGTGGTAAAAGGCAGAGTAGGATATTAGGCCCAGGAAGCTGGGCTCCAAAGGCTGCTTATAATTTTATCTTTTGAACCAGGACAATTTTGAGAGTAAAAGGATACATTAAAAAATAAAAATTGTCAACTGTTGACACATTTTTGACAGGAAATTAATTTCATTATATCAAAAGCCTTATAAAATGATGTAGTCAAAAACTATGTTCGTTTTTCTTTGTTTTGTTTTTTTGAGACGGAGTCTCACTCTGTTGCCCAGGCTGGAGTGCAATGGCACGATCTTGGCTCACTGAGACTGAAATTAGAAATAGAGGCAGAACTACCTAGCCTCTATTTCCTATACATATTTCAGATGTAAGTAATCTAGACTCTCCCACATTTTCCACTGACTTACTAACTGGCTGTCTGGAGGCTTCATGCTTTTGAAACCAGCAACGTAGGCCATGGCACAACTGGCTCTAGCACCAAGTGCCTGGCAGAAGCAGCAGAATTGCCCACTTTTTCCAATACAAACTAAAACCAGAAAGATATAGTACTCCCTAGCTTTCCCTGTCAATACACACTGTTTCATCAGCAAGTACCTGCTGACTAACACCTAAAAAAGAGATGTTTGTTCAATTCTGGAAAGGATTGGGAGAGGAAAGTTGGGTTTATCATTCATTTTAAGATTTAATGAATTATAGAGTCCTATAGAGTGTGAACTCTATTCACTGTATATGCACCTCAAACGTGCTAATAGATAAGACCATGACAGAAGCTAGAAGTACAAAATGCAAGAATAAATCCATTCTGATTTATTTTAATGTAACCAGTACTAACAATGTAGTTTTAGCTTTTTTAAATGTGATAAATGCAAAATTAAACAGGATGCTGGGGGTAGGGAGGGCATGAACTAGAACTACCACATGCAAAAGAGAATTTGTACAATTTGTAAAAATTTCATAATTCATAAAGCAAAATTTTAAAAAAATGCTTCTCTCATCCATGAAAACCAATAAATACTCTCCAATTCTTTGAAAATTTAGAAAAGCATCTGGAAACTTACATTGTCCTCTAGGTTGAAGTTTAAACATCTTTTATGTGGGTCTCATTACTTCTTCCCAAGAATGGGTCAGATCTTTCCATCTATGTGAGAGAAGACAGTATTCTGATTCTACAAGAGTTGTTGGTCATTACGCCTGTGCTTGAAGCCACTGTTCCAGGTACCAAGCTAACAAATATAAGGTGTAGTTCTTTAAAACAGTAGGAACAAAAAGTTGAGCATCCTGAGTCATATGGGTTAAGTGGTAAGATATTGGAGGGTCTCTGGTATCTTTTTCACTTAAGATATTAATATTTTTTATTTAAGAAGTTTTCTACCAGAAGCCTAGGAAGCTAACAATAAAATTACTCACTCCCCCTCCCCAATACCAACCCTCTTAGACATAAATATTTCCTTCAGTTTCTCTTGTTACTTTATGCTCTCATCCCTCTTCTCATTGTAGAGTAATGGGATCCAAGTTTGAGCTTTGGAAGGAAATCTAAACTGGCCCTTGAGGCTGCTTTGCTTCTAGACCATTCAGAATGATTTGGTTTTGGTAATGGCACTCTTCATGGGGTCCAATGTAGCTCCTTGGAATGCTCCAGGGGAATTGGGTAAAAAATCCCATCTGGTCATTAAGGATGACTTTGTCTTCCTTTCCTTCCTTAAAGACCTCCTTAGGAGAGGTGATTGTTCAACATCAGAATACAAATATTCCTATGTCTCTTGGTTAAATATTTCTGCTACCCATCAACATCCTCAATGCCTTAGAGAGAAAGTACAATGCTGACATTCATCAGATGAATACACTTTACATATTATCAAAACTTGATAGGATATAGTCTAAATTCCTTAATAGAATGTTCAAGCTCTTCATGGTCTGAATCTGCCCCTTACTGTCCAACACAGTGACCACTAACCTTATGTAGCTACTGAGCACTTAAAATTCAGATGTGCTGTAAATGTAGCACACATACTGAATTTTTGAGACTTAATATGAGAAAAGAAGATACAAATTCTTGTGAATATTATTTATATGAATTACATGTTGAAATGGTAATATTTTAGATACATTAAGTTAAATAAAATATAAAAATTAATTCAATCTTTTTGCTTTTTTTAAACACAACTACTAGGAAATTTAAAGTTTCATATGTGGATAGCATTTTATTTCTATTGGACAGCACTGGTGTATATCTTGCTCCTCAACTTGAAGTCATATTCTGCTTATTGCCTTGGCAATGGATTTATGCTTCAGTGCTTTGCAAATAGTGTTCTGAATCATGTTTTACAATTGTTCTTCCTCTTTAACTTTCACTCCATTATACCCTATTGCACAAACTGATGACCATGACATGCAAGAGATGAATAGCTAAAAAGCATAGTTCATATGTCGCTTCCTTTGCAAAGTCATCTCCGTTCCCTAAGACGGTTAATTGTGCTAATCCTAGCCTTATGTCTACACTTACTGTGAACTTGTGCACTATACTGTAACTATTATGTACATGTGTGTCTGTTTACTTACCTACAAGCCCCTTGAAGTCAGGGACCATGACATATATACTTAACATAGTACATAGTTTTCAATGAATGCTTCCTAACTGGAATCAAATAGTATTCCTCTATATCCTCTGGTTAATCTGCATGAATATCAATACATAGTCTATGAACATTACGTCAACATAAAGTGGTATTGAGAAGTTATGATACTGCAGGAAACTAAAACATCTACTTAAAAATAATTTATATTCCCCTTCCTGTGTCCAAGTGTTATTGTTCAATTCCCACCTATGAGTGAGAACATGCAATGTTTGGTTTTTTGTCCTTGCGATAGTTTGCTGAAAATGATGGTTTCCAGCTTCATCCATGTCCCTAGGTGGGAGGGATAGCATTAGGAGATATACCTAATGTAAATGACGAGTTAATGGGTGCAGCACACCAACATGGCACATGTATACGTATGTAACAAACCTGCACATTGTGCACATGTACTCTAGAACTTAAGGTATAATAAAAAAAATATTTAAAAAATGTAGAAACCAAAACTCAATATGGTCATCAATAATTATATAATCATCATGAACTGCAGCTGCATTTATACACAAAGCAAAATAACTACATAAAAGTAAACAAAAATAAATTTCTGAAAGTTAGTAATTCCTGAAACATATTGAGCACTCAATATGTGCATCTCACCATGTGAAGAATATGTTATCTCATACAATGTTCATAATGTATTTTTATCATTCCAGTGTTAGCATAAAATAGGGTAAATCTGACATTGAACAAAGGCAGTCTGACTTTAGAACTCTTGAACTTCCAATCTTTTGGAAATAAATTATAATATGGGTTTCCCAATAGATTCAAAGACCACTAAAAATGGAATACTTTGTCACATTCAGATAGACAGTCTATTTTTCATTATCTGAGTCAGATTCTTTGTCCTCAGTTTGGCTAAGAGTTTTATGGGCATCACAAACATGACTGGGACAGTGCTTTATAATGAGGATGAAAGGCAGAGAGAAAAATCCCAAAATACATTCTCTATCAGACTCTCAGGTCAGAATATAAACAGGAAACTGGCAGAAAGAAAAGAAGGATGCTACCTTTAAAAATAGCTGACAAAGCTCATAAGGTAGCTATCTGTTTTGTCTTGAACTGAAAATTCAAAATCACAGTTTAGAATTTTTATCTTTTCTACTTCGCTATGCTATTTTGGGTTTGTATCTATTATGCTTGGATTATTGAACCCTTTCCTCACTGAGTTTTTCTTCCCTTTCCAAAGAAATCTGAAAAATATTGCCAGATTAGTATTTCTGAAAACTGATTCACATAAACCAATTTTAGGCACAGGACAGCAAGTCCTATGTTGTGTCTAAAATGATCAGGCAAGCAGTGGACTGGAATTGCTTCTGTAAAGCCCTTAGAGGTTTGGCACTATCTATAGAATAAAGTTCAATGTCCACCTTCCACAGGCAGACACTGCCTCTTTCCAATGTTTCAATACCCTGCTCTCTTCCCGTACATTCATGTACTTGAATCCTCCGCTCCAAGGTTACTAACTGAAACAGCCTTCCAAACCTGTCATCCACGTTCTTATTACCCTGTCCTTATTCATAGTATTCTTTCAGCCTAAAATGTTATTCAGGACAGTTATACAAAACTTATCTTTTCTTACTGAGGCAGTTCAAGTCTACTGCTTGCCTGACCATTTCAGACACAACATAGAACTTTCCCACCCTGCACCTAAAAACTGAGCTGTCTTATTGTTATTGTTGACATTGCTTTGTGTTACATTCCATACAAACAGACTTTCTTTTCTCAAATGAACAACTGCTTTAGGCAAAGTCCATTGGCCATTCTCTTAATATATTTTATGACACCAAATTCAGGTCTGTTAATATAGGCAGAACTTAGTACACCTTTATTCTGTTAATAAAACTCATGATCTGAAATCAGTCCAGAATACTGTCTGAGTCATCTTTTTCTATCCTGAGTACATAGTAGGAAGGCATGCCATCAACTTCTCTCCAGAAAAGGAAGAATTTGTTTTGGCATTTGGTCTCCCTTTGTCTATAATGTTGAAAGGTTAAATTAGTTAGAATGAGGTAATATGGTTTAGATTGCTTTCAGTAGAGCTGTGATTTTCTGAACCAAAATGAAAGCTTTATAACTTCATCATTTAAAAGAAGGCAATGAAAAGCAGTGTTATATAATGAAGGAAATAAAACTTCTTGAAAGCCAAGAAATAAAAATGTTAAAATGAGCAAATTAAAATATTTTTATATTAGAAAAATTCAAATAATGATTTATTACAGTTTCATGTTTATTCAAATCTGTGTTTTGGGAAATGAGGGGAATTTTTTTAATATGGAAAGGAGATAAAATAGCAAAATTGCTTTAAAATTGTACTGAATATACATAGAAGCAAATACATAAATACTGACACAATTGGAAGAAAAAACTGAAGTGGTTAAAAATATGGCACTGCAATTTAAAATACATGGATCCAATTTCAATTTTCCCTTTCCAGACACTCTCCTTATATCCACCTCCACCCACTCTCCAATGCATAACCAAATATACATTAAAAAACTGTCGGTATCTAATTCAAATCTCTCCATTTTATGAGTCTTCAAACAATTTCTATAACATAATAAAAGTAATTTTGTTTCCTTTTGTATTTTTCGGACCCTAAATGTTATTAATATATTTCTGAATGAAAGGATGTCTACACATAGAAGCCATTCAGTTTTTCTCTTCATGTTTTCCTCTTAACAGTCAAGGCCTCCCTCTTCAAAGCCCTAGTGGGGCGAGAGGAAAGAGGAACCATGACAATTCCATGGGCACCCACTTTGTTTTTCAGGGATGCATTTCTGTGTAACCATTGAGCTCCTATTTGCGCAAATGCAGAGCTAGTCTAAGAATCACAATCCCTATTTCCCCTTACTTCAAATGCTAACTTCCTGATATAGACATATTTTCATTTAAAATGTTTTCAGAGGAAAGATGGGAAGTGGGAGTGAAAAAATGTAATTTATTTTATTTTATTTTGACTTTCATCCACAGTTATATCCTAGCTAACCAAGTTCTCTACCGCCTTTACCTCAGTGATTTACTCCCTGTGTTCAAGGCCTTACTATGACCTCTTAGACATCCAGAGCAGGAAACTCTGGGTAATACGGTGTGTTCAGCATCTTCCAAATGCTCTTACTTCCTATCTTAATCTATGGCTTCTACCTCCAATGTCAAAATTGGCATGCTCTGTTACAGCTTTCTCAATTTGTCTTCTGTGATTTGTGATAATGGATTTCAGACCAACTATCACGTTAATCATTCCTAGAATTTACATTATCTTACTTCTGTCACAAAGGTATGTTTGCATTTGTTTGTTTTCAGAAATCAACCCAAGGAGCCACTAGTGAGGCAAACAGGCCTTTTGATACACTGAAAGACCCTTCAGAAAGATATCTCGTCTCCTCAGAAGTAACAAATGTATTATTTTTCTTTTATCACATCAGTCAGTTGTGAAACATACAGTCGAATTTTTACAATTACAGCCAAATCAAGGTTTTCATTTGACTAGCATAAGAAAAAATGGACTTTATTGGTAGTCTCCATGTCTGAAGATTTAAGAAAATAGTACATATTAACTTAAATTTACATCATAAATATGTATTTTAAGGATGTCTGTTCACAGTAAATCATCTATATTCAGGGGTGAACAGATTGCACAAAACAACAGTGGTTCTCCATTTATTTATAACATGAAATATATGCTAATATATATAATGTTGAAGGTTTTTTTACTTAAAAAATTCAGACATACACAAAAGTAGAGCGAAGAATATAGAAACATCATAGATTCATCACCTAGATGTAATAATAATTATTTAGGTTTGCTATTCTTGCCCAATCTCTCTTTTTTTCAATTTTTTTTTCTTTCTTCTTTGGCCTGAAATATTTTAAAATATCAAACATCATGTCATTTCACTCCTGTGTATTTCAGTATGTTTCTCTAAAATAGAGGAATATTTTCTTATATAATTACAGTGCATTATCACAGTCAACAAACATTAGCAGTAATTCCTTGACACTGTTTCATTTCTAATCCATATTCAAATTTCCTGTTTTTTTGCAAAATGTCTTTTTGAAGCTGATTTCTTCAAATGAGGATCGAAATAAATTCTACGTCTGTCACCCCTGTCTTTGACTAGGAAAGGGAACTCCCTGACCCCTTGTGCTTCCCGAGTGAGGCAATGCCTCGCCCTGCTTCGGCTCGCACACGGTGCGCTGCACCCACTATCCTGCGCCCACTGTCTGGCACTCCCTAGTGAGGTGAACCCGGTACCTCAGATGGAAATGCAGAAATCACCCGTTTTCTGCGTCACTCATGCTGGGAGCTGTAGACTGGAGCTGTTCCTATTCGGCCATCTTGGCTCCCCCATTCAGGACATACGCATGGGCAAGGACTTCATGTCTAAAACACCAAAAGCAATGGCAACAAAAGCCAAAATCGACAAATGGGATCTCATTAAACTAAAGAGCTTCTGCACAGCAAAAGCAACTACCATCAGAGTGAATAGGCAACCTACAAAATGGGAGAAAATTTTCGCAGCCTACTCATTTGACAAAGGGCTAATATCCAGAATCTACAATGAACTCAAACAAATTTACAAGAAAAAAACAAACAACCCCATCAAAAAGTGGGTGAAGGACATGAACAGACACTTCTCAAAAGAAGACATTTGTGCAGCCAAAAAACACATGAAAAAATGCTCATCATCACTGGCCATCAGAGAAATGTAAATCAAAACCACAATGAGATACCATCTCACACCAGTTAGAATGGCCATCATTAAAAAGTCAGGAAACAACAGGTGCTGGAGAGGATGTGGAGAAATAGGAACACTTTTACACTGTTGGTGGGACTGCAAACTAGTTCAACCATTGTGGAAGTCAGTGTGGCGATTCCTCAGGGATCTCGAACTAGAAATACCATTTGACCCAGCCATCCCATTACCGGGTATATACCCAAAGGACTATAAATCATGCTGCTATAAAGACACATGCACACGTATGTTTATTGCGGCACTATTCACAATAGCGAAGACTTGGAACCAACCCAAATGTCCAACAACGATAGACTGGATTAAGAAAATGTGGCACATATACACCATGGAATACTATGCAGCCATAAAAAATGATGAGTTCATGTCCTTTGTAGGGACATGGATGAAACTGGAAATCATCATTCTCACTAAACTATCACAAGGACAAAAAACCAAACATCGCATATTCTCACTCATAGGTGGGAACTGAACAATGAGAACACATGGACACAGGAAGGGGAACATCGCCCCTTGGGTACTGTTGTGGGGTGGGGGTAGGGGGGAGGGATAGCATTTGGAGATATACCTAATGTTAAATGACGAGTTACTGGGTGCAGCACACCAACATGGCACATGTTTACATATGTAACAAACCTGCACACTGTGCACATGTACCCTAAAACTTAAAGTATAATAATAACATAAAATAAAAAAGAAATTCTATGTGTTATATCTTTTGAATATCCTTTAATTGAGAATAGGGCCCCTCTGCCTTTTTTTTCCCTGCCTTTAAAAATTTATTGAAAACAACTGACTTAGTTGTCTTTTAAAGGGACTCAATTAAAAGTTTTCTTTTTTCCTTATGGTATCTGATAATGTGTTTCTCTGTCTTCCGTGTTTTTAATAAACTCAAATTTAAGTACTTTTGGATAGAACAATTTCTTAAATGGCACTATGGCTAATTTACATGGCCATCCTATATAGCTGTGGATATTTAAACAGGTGTTTTTGTCCTCTGCAACTGAAAGCCACACATTTGTAGAATGTGCCTCAAATCTTCTTGCCGTTAGGAGTTTCAGGATCTCGCTTCTATCATTGTCTCCTTGAAGCTGTTTCTTCTCAAATTGCACCCTCAAGAAGTGATGTCTCTATTTTCCTGGGTGTCCTCTTTTCCTCTCTCTCTTTCTGCACAAATTCTTGTGCTTTCTTTTTAATGTTTTATTTCTATTTCTTTACATTAAATAGGAAGTATAATTTCTTCCCATATTCCCTGTCCATTCATGCAAAACCCTTATTATCAAAGGCAAGACCACTGCGATTCATTTTGACTCAGGTTCCAAATAAACATTTAACAAACATTTTTAGGTGATTCTTATGTGCCAGGCTCTCTGCTAGCTTTGAGAAAATAGAGATGAATAAGTCAAAGACCATTTACTTCGGTGGCCTACGGGGGAAGATAGGCAGCCAAACACACCACACAATATGACCTCAGTGGTACAATGTCAATGCCAGTTGAGTGCTGTGGAAACAAATGCTTCTAGCCTTTGTAAGGCCCATGAGTGGGTTTATGGCTCTTTATAACCCAACGTTATAGACAGCACCTGCCAATCATTTGATATGGATTTGCTAGAAAAAAGAGCCAGCACCACATTTTCTGCTCCATTCCATCCTGTGACCTTTTTTATTTGTATCTACCTTTGGCCACACCCCTTGCTTTCTCCTTGTCACCATACCCTGAGTTAGATCTCCCATCATATTGCCACACTTCGTATTACACAACTGGTTTTTGCTTCTCTCTCTCTCTCTCTTCCCCCACTGCCCCAAGAGGAGCAGGCACGTGTTAAGAGATGAAGCTAGTTTCATTTCTTTTTATTTCAATATAATAAGAAATAGGGAAAAGTGGAGATAGAAAATGGAATGTTTGTGTTTATAAATGAATAATTAATATTTATAATTTGTTAAAAAATTAATCAAAGACAATTTATTTTGGGCTTAGATTTCCTAGCTATGTGCCCATCTACACATGCTTAAGCTCACTTGCAGCCATTACCAAGGAAGAAAAAGGGAATCATCATTAGCAGTTCTTCCTCTCCCCTTTCTAGTATTAGTTTGGCAACCATATGCATGCTGAAGAAACGTATTTTACTGAATATCCATATTAGATTATTGGACCCTCATTTATAATGCTGCAAAAACCTCAAAGTTGTCCTGCATAGTCAAGGTCAATGTTCTGTTGTAGAGACTACTGCATTCTATCAAGAGCCCTTCTATTTAGTAAAGATTTCCCAAATGCTCACCTGAAAGTTTATTTTAAATAGATGCAGTTGGTTCCCTGGAGAGAAGTCCAGTGTCACTAGCTCTGGATAACAGTTATAGCTTCTAGTTTCATTTAGCTTCACAGGCCTTTTATCTGGAAAAAGACATAAGAGCTAGAATGATACATAAGGAGGTGAGTGCAAAACTGCTTTTCCCTGGGAAGATTTAGAAAACTGACAGGCATGATGTTAAATCTGCCATATGGACGATAACATCAACTGGAGGAAATATTGCAGATGTTGTTAATACCTGAAAAAAATAAGACAGAGGAAAAAACCTCTTGTCAGAGAATATCTGTCCTACTAAAAATAGAGTTTAAAGCTAGGACAGGATTTTCCACACAGATCCTTGTAAAGGTCATATGACCCTCCACCTTGCATTCTCTTTATAGATGAATGATATTTCTACTGTGATTTGTGCAATGCCTGCTATTATCCTGTATAAGAACACATTTAAATACCATGCCAGCTCAAAATAGCTGGACTCTTTCCTACCACTGCTGTTAGAAGAAATAACTAGCATGCTATAAAAATTGCTGTTTGGCCCCGAATTTTGCATAAGGTATATAATGAGCTAAGTTGAAATCTATTATACAGTAGAGCTTAAAGATGACAAACAGCTTTTAAATCTTGGTTATGTTAAAATAAGGGCATATACATGTATTTGTGTATGTGTGTGTGTGTGTGTGTGTGTGTATTTGTGTGTGTAGGAGTAAGTACCAATGAGTACACAAAAAGAATTTTATAGCACTTCTTTTCTACACTTCATTCAGGTATGTGGCAAATCACTTGACCTCCAGTGAACTCATTTATAATGGGTTGAAAATATCCAAAGATGGGAAGACTGCCGGGAAGATAGCAGGAGATGCTGTAAGTGCAGCAGTACTTCCTGCCTCATTGTTCTTTGACCTTTTCTTCATTTAAAGTGATGTTGGTGGCCTCGTGCGGTGGCTCACGCTTGTAATCCCAGCACTTTGGGAGGCCGAGGCGGGCGGATCACGAGGTCAGGAGATCGAGACCACGGTGAAACCCTGTCTCTACTAAAAATACAAAAAATTAGCCGGGCTTGGTGGCGGGCTCCTGTAGTCCCAGCTACTCAGAGAAGCTGAGGCAGGAGAATGGCGTGAACCCGGGAGGCGGAGCTTGCAGTGAGCTGAGATTGCGCCACTGCACTCCAGCCTGGGCGACAAGAGCGAGACTCCATCTCAAAAAAAAAATTAAAAAAAAAAATAAATAAAGTGATGTTGGTACCTGGAGCAAGGCTGCTAGATTAGCAACATAAGAACTATTTTCTTTTCATTCAGTGGAAATATACCTGGGAAAGTAATGTTAATTTGCTATTTGTACTATCAGAAAAAAACTAGGGGACATAATAATGTGGTATAGAACTTACCTAGGAGAGTTCATCCTAAGATCCCAGTCACAGCTTGTTTATTTGCTCTATTTTGTATTTAATGATGTTTGGCAAACCTTTAAGGGAAGAGAATTGAAATCTGCTGCTCTGCCTTCAATACTTGCTTGTTGCTGTCAGGGTACAGGATTAAAGGTGCTCACAGTGGGGCAAACACAAACTTCAGAATTTCTCTGGACCCAAGGGTTAGTTATAATAGTCCTGGTATTATTTTTGTTTAATCTGTCAATGAACCAATGATACCTGGTTGCTTACCAATGGGGTGAAGCTGGGAAAAGACTCACTGCTACCCTCAGTGTCCAAAAAAAAAAAAAATCATCACCTTCATCCGAATGAGTGATCCTAGTGTGAGGCCAAACACTTAATGACAATGCGGCACTCCTTAGTCAGCAGACACAGTCAGGAACAGTCAGAGTTAGCTCTAGTTTAGTAATAGAACCTCCATCCAGAATTCCATTCACGTGAACAGTCTCCATGAAGAGCCGATGAAAAGTATTCCCTAATAAAAAGAGAAACGGGCACCCAAGAAGAAAGAACACAAGCATAACAGTTATGGCTGGTATACTCAGTGTTAGGTAACATGGGGTACCTTAAAATGGCGCCGTACCTTAAGATGGAGCCGGTTCCGGGTTCTTCTCCCCTCCTTGACCGGGCACTGTCTGAACCTGCCAAAGGAGGGCCAATCAGAAAGAAGCGTCTCCCGCCTTCCCTTGGGCCCGCCCCTAGCCCAATCCACGTAGGCCCAAGGGATATAAAACCCAGCACACCAGCAGCCCTCTCTCTCTTCTCTTCTTTCTCCTTGCGTGGTGCCGCTCGATACCTCCAATAAAGATCTCTTGACCGCGACTGGTGTAGTTTGGTCTCCGCCCGGCCCCTTTCACTCAGGGTCAGGGCAGATCTCGCGAACTCTCTAAGCAGACACTGGCTCATGGGAGTTTGTGGATAAATCCAGGGCACAGCAAATGACGCATTATTCTCTAGACTCTGCCAGTGCTTGAGGGTCCCCATCTGCTTGCTAATACTATAGAGGACAAAGGACAATATCATCAACCATGGGCAAAGACAGAGCATGCAGGGCTGCGGGTCCATGGCGTTCACCATAACGGGTCACTCTCCCCTTTCTCCCTGGTTCATTTGGCCATTCCGTCTAGAGAGCACCACAGACGCTGTGCACAACAGAGGCTTTAAGTGACTACTTCTCCATATCCAGAGGTTTAGAGGATTGAGTAAGAACCTAACTTTATATGCTTTTAACACAGCTAATTACAAGGACATGTGTTGTCAGGGCCTCAGTTATTTGGTATATGGGATGTCTTTTTGACATATACTCCTCCAGGGCTTATCTTTCCTTTCCTACTGTTCCCACCAACTTAAGGTCAGATTTATCTGAAAGGGATTTTGGCTTATGAATCTATAAATATGCCTATTAATATTTTTTCTGTAAATACAGAAACAACACGTTAGCCTTATCAGTGAAACCTTGGGCCTCTTTAATATCAGATTTTCAGTTTGCATTAGGATCATAGTAAACTAGCTAAAGGAAGAAAAAATAAATAAACTGTCATTCTAAAGGTCAGCCTTCTTAATTAAATGAAAACTCAGGCAGCAGCATTAGAAAATGAAGTGACTGTAGCCTGTGCTCTTTGTGAGGGGACCCTACAGAGTATCCAGCCCATGCTGCCAAAAGCATGGCAAGCTGAATTATGCCGGGATGGATAAGAGGCTGCTGTGTTCAGTGGTGGTTTTTCCTTTGCAAGCAAGTGGAATTGATTGTGTGTGTGTCTGTTCTTGAAACTGTTCCATTTCTAGCCCACCTCATTTTCACCTTCTCTTTGATTTACCACCACCACCTTGCCATTCCCTGGAGCTTCCTGCTTTCCCTACCACTGTCTTTCAGCTGAAGCCAATGTGGAGAAAAAAATCAGTAACAAGGTTCTGTGTTGGGTACTTTCACATTTATAAGTTCGTTACCACCTCTTTTTATAGAAAAGCAAACTGAAATTCAGAGTTGTTAATGATTTGACCTAAGGTCACACAGCTAGTGAAGTATGAGAGTAGACTGATCTATCTCCAATGCCCATTCTCTTTCCATAAGAACAAATGTTTGTATCGCTCTCATTCCATTCCCACTGCCTTCATTCATAAAACTTTTCTCATGCTCTCCAGGATCACACTGCACCCTCCCAGCACCACAACAGAGCTGACTCTGCCTAGACCTTCAGCCTAGCACTGTCCTGCCTCTTCCTTGATTTTGTTATTTTTGGATAGATTCTTGGCCCCTTCTAGTTGGTCAGGAGCTCTGTGAAGTCCTCACACGAGTAAATAAAGCCAGAGGTTTTCCAAAGCAGTGAGAAAACTGCACGTTTTGAGATCGGCAGTTCATTCTAATGCCCCTCCTTTCATGGTTGTAGCATTTCTGTCGTCCTCCAACAAAACAGCTATGAATAGTCACATCATGACATTGCCCTCCATTTCAAAAATTAAAATGTTCTCAATCTTTGATTTTTTTATTGATTATACCTATATTCAATCAAATATATTGATTATATCTTTTCTTGATAAATATAAAAACAATATGATAAAAACTATCACATAATCTTAATAAGTTAGAAAATTTTTCCAGACTCTCATTTTTTTACTATAAAGAAGGGCTTTAAATTAATTATACTTATTAAAACTCTTGGATTTGAGGGTTTTCCAGAGGATGGATATGTGTTTAGGCACAGCTGCCACACTGTGCAACTCCGCAGTGCACTATCTGCACTATCTGCATTGAGCTCCAGGGGGAGCCATTGAGATTGTGATTGTGATGGTATCTTCCAAAGTAGAAGATAGTGAAGGGATAAGGTTTCAAAAGGTGGTTTGCCTATCTGGCTGTAATTAGAATTATCAGGGGACCTTTTAGGACTGAGTTTCACTCAAGGCAATTAAGCCAAAATCTCTAGGTGGATCTAGGCATCAGTAACATTTCAAAACTGCTGGTGTAGAGCATGAGATCTTGGTGACGTGAAACCCAAAGTTGAATCCTAGTTTTTGGAACTCTTCAAGCTTCATTTTCTTCATCTGTAATAAAATAAGGCTATGAATTGTTCTTACTTTATAGAATTGTAAATATAACCCTCAGCATTGTACTTCTAGTTAACATTTCAAGGTAATTAGTAATCACTACTGTTATTATTATGAAGAAATATATCACTACTGTTCTAATACCTCAATGTCTTTAAAGATAAAAAAGGATCATGTACTACCAATTAAGCCAATTCTCTTAGAGATTCAAAGGGCATGGAAAATATGATTTATATTGGATGAGTCAGAAGATAATTCATTCAGTTGAGCCTGTAGAAATCCTACTAAACTGCGAAAGTGGAGAATTCTACTAAAGATAGCACCTTCTACAATCTGACAGTGAAAACCCTGCCATTGCAGTTTTGCCTTTGGTTAATTTATCTTTTCATTCTAACCATTCTGCACTTTGTCTAGTATATCAATGTTACTTCAACTCTCTCTCAAACGCCAAGCATGAATCTATAGTGATTTGTTAATTACCCCTAGTGATTTCAGGTACTTCAAAGTTAACCTCCTAAGCAAACCCCTTCACAATTTAAGCCCAACCAATAGCAAGCCCTGTCAATTACACTTCATGAACATCTGGCAAGCATTAATCCTCTTCTCCATCTTCTCTCCAAGGCTAGGAACATCTCTTTTTTTGTACTGCTTTACCTGCAACTGATTCCTAATTAATCGTCATATGCTGGAAATAACTTCGTAAAAAACGGGTATTCACAAATCACTTCTGCTTTAAATTTCCTTTTACTGCCTTATTACCGACAGAATCAAGTCTAAAGTCCTTAGAGAATAAAAGCCTTCAAGATCAGACTTTCATTAAACTTTTCAGAATCCTCCCTTCACCCACTGCTTCTTGATAAATGTCCTGATCTAACCACTCTGAATTCCACATGATCTCTGAATACGCCAATGTGTCTTTGCATACAGTCACCATTTTCTTTTCCTAGCTAACTGCTAATTATCTTTCAAAGCTGAAATCATGTGTAATTTTGGGGGTGTTCTTTTATTAATCTTCTAAGCAGCATGTGTCTTTTCCTCTTCTGTGTTTTTATGGCACTTACTGTGCTTTAATGAAATTGATCATTTATATCCTTCTCACTCAGTGGTCTGAAGGTTCCTTGAGAAGAGTCTAGGACTAACTTAGTGTTCTTAACTTTTACCTGACAGAAAGTCAAATGCATTTAGTTAAAGTTTATTCCATTAGAAATGAGACTTGCCGGACTGTGCTGAGGAATTAAAAATTCTAGTTGTAACAAGAACTCAGAACGAAGATTAATAAATGAACTATTAGAAACATGGATATTTCATTCAGTGTGAATTGGGAAAAATCCCTGTTGAAGCAGAAACATTCTACCCTCCCCAACTACAGCTCCACATGAGCTGGAAGAGCTGAGAAGCATCTAGAAATGATATTGAGTTTACTGTGGAGCTAAAGGAAAGTGAAATTGTATACCGCTCAGCCACTGGTATTGACACAAATACATACACTAAAGAAAGCAAGATCACACATTATTCTCTAGACTCTTTATTTTTAATCATCTGTAGTGCATAATGTTTGTGCATGAGTTTTAAATTTATACATGTTAGATCACAAGGAAAACATGTAAACATTTACTGTACAATTTGTTCTCCAATATAACTTTGCTTTTGGACTATGGAGACTGAAGAAAGGCTTTTAAAATGATAAGACATCTCTTTCAAAAAATTTTCTTCCCTGGAATTCCAGATCAATCATGTTTTTAGAAAGCTAAATTAATTAATAGGATATGGTCTTCACCGAGAATATTATAGATGAACTATCCATAACAAAAAATGATAATGAATTAATGGTTATTGAAAAATAACCACTAAAATTTAACCAATTAATACTTTGCAAGTATTCCTCATGTATGACATTTAAAGCAAAAGCTAAGTTATGCTGTGATCATCTAGAATAGCTGGGAATCATACAAATATCTAAGCCATTTGAAAAATGATTATTGAACCGAAAATTAAAGTGAACATGGTAGAATCAGCTGGTATTTCAATGGATGCCATTAGCATTGGTTTCAGACTCCCTTTCTTATCCTCAAGCAAGTATATTTTCCCCCAAAAAGAGAATGGAAAACACACACACACACACACACACAAGAAACTGAGAAACCCAAATAAATAAATAAATAAGATGAGAAATGAGAAACAGGATAAAGAAAATGACGTAACAACACAAGGAAAAAGCAAGAAACAGTCATAGTAACTTGTCATCAAGCAATAAGAAGCCTGTACAGGACTCAGACCCTGAATCAGCTCTCATGTTACTCTTCTTACATTTCACTTATCATTGCAAGGGACACTGCAGGCTGGTGTGTCCACCTTAGATCCCCTTCAGAAAACTGAGGGATTATGAATAGAGCCACCGTGAAAAAGAAGAAAGGGCATATTATCACTGACCCTGAAGTAGATGCACATAAAACTTCATGACCAAAAGAAGCTTTCTTGGTAGGTTACCCAAGACCATTGATATTACAAACCACTGTTTCTCAACTGTGGCCACAGGCTCAAATCACCTAGGGAGCATTAAAAAATATATAACCAGGCACCTCCCTCAGAGAGGGGTTTAATTGGTTTGAAATAGGATTTGCTGTTTTATTTCATTTTCTAAATTTCGAAATGATTATAATGTGATGTGGGGCTCCATCTTTACAAAAGAAAAAAATTCAGAAAATATGCTGCTGGCTTATTTATTGCTAAAACAACTAATTTGAACTATTATGAACTATGAAGTATTTATTTTCTTGAAATACAGGAGCATTTTCTGAATGCTTTGATCTCATTCACCTGACAACATAAAAACAATTTATTTAATTGTTCTGAGCACATGTTCAAGGCATCGTACTTCCCTGGTCCCTACCGCTGGTAGATTCTATGCTGTTTGTACTGAATGAAATAAGCCAATATTGATCTCACAGCATTCTCATCCTTTTCTCCTGAATTCACAGAAGAAAATTTGCCTATTCTGGCAGAAACATAACTACCTACTCCTACTATTCTTCTCATGTCTGCTATGGGGGAAGCTTCTGACAGTGTTAATCACTCTGCTTTTGAGAAGATACAGTGAGGGGATACGTATCTTTGCTAAAGTTTTACATCTTATTTTAATATATTAGCTGTTAACATTCTTAGTTGTCATCATAGCAAAGCTTTAAGATTTCTCCTTTTTTCATAATCAAAGTACTTCATGAAACCCTTGCATGAATGACGGGAATTCCCAAAGACAAGTTCAGGCACTACCGATAATAGTCCCAGAATAGAGATGTTGGAATGAACTAATGGAAAGAATCCTGGAGCTGCATTTGGAAGATATAGGCTTTTAACTGGATTGGAATGTTTCCAAACTGCATGACCTTGAGCAAGTTATTTAACCCTTATGAGCCCCAATGTCTTACCAAGGAGATGGTAAGTCCTGTCCTAGCCAGCCCACAAAGGGGTAGAGTGAGTATTTGTAAGAGGCCATCTTTACAAGGACGTTTTGTACTTTTGCAAAGCCCAATGAAAATTGATTTTTTTTTCCTCTTCTCTCTGTCTCTTTTCTCCACTCCTTTCCATGAGGTACCTGGACTTCCCAAGCACAAACACCACAGGCAGCTCTGTGGGAGCATAAGACCCCAAATAGCCAAGCAAGGCACCCAGCACAAACAGGCTGGGGCTGGAAGTAACCTGGGATAAAAGGACTGGATGAGATCGTGGTATAGTGGGGTAAAATAATCAGAGGAAGTTAATGCATACCCCCACTATGCTTCCTAGAATTTCTTTTGCAAAATGCTAAAATTATTTATTTCTCATAAGGATACATGTTTGATGATACTGAAGTTTTCTTTATGGAGTAATCAATGGATTCCAGGGAAAAAAAGGGACAAGACTATTTAAAAGTCTAAATGAAAAGCTAATTTTAAAAGACTAAATTATATTGGGAGAAAAAAATCAACACTTGATCCTCAAATTCTGTAAATATCTGGCCAATTCTGACCAACAATACAGAATTAGGAACAGAACTAAACTAAGGAAGACGGCAGTAAGAAGCCCAATGTGCTTATTGACATTTGTCTGACTAACTGAAGGAAAGAGCCTGAGGCAACATAAAATAAGTATGTTCCTCACGTGCAGTCATAAAACAGCACGAGCCCAGGGAATCTTCTTTGTAGCTTTATTCTGCATATTAAATTAATCATTAAATAGTGGTTATTGTCCACTAACCGATAACTATGGGGCAAGAGCTCTTCTGCTGTTATCTCAAACAATCCACTATATCTCTCAAGGTGATCACTACTCTGCCCTTTCCCCACCAGCATCTACATATTGGGAAACTTAGACTCAGAGAGGCAAAGCACTGAAGTGTGCTGAGTCTAATGAATTATGTGTTTGTTTATTATCCATTCTTCCTTTTAGAGTCAAAGATTTGCCTTTGCTTAATAATTAACCATAGAGGGATATACTTTTTCTTTTAATAAGCTATATTCTTCACAAATAGTAAAATCATAGATTGCAAAAATTCTATATGACATATATAACTATATATCATAATATATAAAATAGAAATATGTATATATTTATTTCTTCACAGATTTACTATAAACCAAGGAGATATATACATATCTCCATTCTAGTAAGTTAAAATTGGGGAAACTTTATTATTTTTATAGCCCAAACTGTTTTATTGTAGGTAAGAAATTATACAAATAAAATGTTTAATCCAACAAAGCAAATTTTAGATAAATGATGGAAATAGTTACTGTTATTAGTGAGGAAATATTTATTTATTAGGGGAAAAGAAACAGCTGCCTATTTAATCAATTAATATGTTAATATGTATGTTACCGAATTATTTTTGAGTCCACATTTATTTGGAGAAAGTATAATGCCTTTAACAAGAACACTTATATTTTGCAGTAAGTATAAAAATAAAAATGCAAAAAGGATGCTTATGTAATTTCTAATGCTAAAATAGCACTGAACTATATCATTGGTGGTATTTAAAACCCTAAGAAATCATTTAATGATAATATTAACAAATACGGCATATCTTTCAGTCAGCTTGACACTATTCTAGACACAAGCATAACTGATATTCCTTTGGTAAAATGCAGGGCAGAGTTGTGAAGGAACATCTGATGTCTGTAGTAAAATTAAGGTCAAGGACTTGGCAGAATATGTTACAGATTATAACAGATGTTCCCAAATTAAATCATATTTTTATTAAAATCTATAGAGATGTTTAGTGAGTAGAATCTAGAATCACAGAATTGTAGAACAAGTGGTAATATTTAGAGGCTAGTCATCCCCATCATTTTAAAGGTGAAGAAATTGACACTCAAATAAGGTTAAGTGCTTAGCCCAAGGTCCCAGAGTTGGTTAGCAGTATTTGAATCAGAACTGAAGTCATTTCTGCTATCACAGGTTGTCTTTCATTTGCAACAAATGAAGAAATATTTTCTTTACATTTCAAAAATTTAGAATATATTATATTCTGTGGTAGTATTAGACTAAGGAATAATAACAAAATGAACCACTGCATTATTTGGTTCTTTTCTGATTCCTGCTCCTGAAAATTGCCCAATGTTGTATTTTCTGTTAAAGTCCAAATGGCAAGGAATGTTACCATTCACCAGACATTAAACAGATATCAAACTAATATTAAATCTGAAATGCACATAAAAAAATTCAGTAGTACCAAAGATCAGCAAATATTAGCACCATGCTAGCATGTGGGTGCTACCTTTTAAAATTCAGTTAATAAGTAAACACTTTCACAGTTGAGACTTTCACAAGATTTAACATTATCTAGTTTGGATGCAATGCTGAACTTCCATGAATCACAATAGATTTGGCAACAAATGGGCATATATTACCCTAGCAAACTCAAAAACACCACAGTGAATTTCACATGTGTTCTTTTATGGATACATCAAGTTGACAATACAGCAATAATGCACGTAGAAATATATATGTGTATATATATATATATATATACACACACAAACACACACAACACATATGTAAATATATACACATAGATATTCTAAATATATATACGTAGATATTCTAAATATCGATATATATTCTAAAATGTCATAAATTTTTCACTTGTGATTTTTAAGACCTTATCATAGACACACTGGGAATTAGAATACCTAAGTTCTTTTATAATGTGTTACATATCATGTCAGGAGGAATTCTGGCTTTAACTTTTCTTTTTTTGAGACCGAGTCTTGCTCTGTCGCCCAGGCTGGAGTACAGTGGCGCGATCTCGGCTCACTGCGAGCTCCGCATCCTGGGTTCACGCCATTCTCCTGCCTCAGCCTCCCGAGTAGCTGGGACTACAGACGCCCACCACCACTCCAGGTTAATTGTTTGTATTTTTAGGAGAGACAGGGTTTCATTGTGTGAGCCAGGATGGTCTTGATCTCCTGACGACCTCGTGATCCACCTGCCTCGGCCTCCCAAAGTGCTGGGATTACAGGCGTGAGCCACCGCGCCCGCCCTAGCTTTAACTTTCAATGGCAAACTGAGATCGATTTGGCAGAGTCCAGACACCAGAATCTGGGGAGAATACAAGTGAGTTTCATGCCAGTCATAAAGCTGTAGGGCTAGTTATACCTCCCCACATTAGCGAATAACCTGATAGTTAAAATGTACCCTTCTGTTGTGCTCTTCTAATTTTTGTCATTGAGCCAGATCAAGAGTGTATCTCACTGCCTTGCTTTACTTCAAGGGTCCTCAAACTTGTATGGGTTTCAGAACTTCTCAAGGAACTTGGTAAAAATAAAAAGGCTCAGGATCTGTGCTACTTCGAGAAGGCTGGGCCTCTGTGGGCTTTATGACCTCAACCAGTGATTATGATAGGCACCAAATTTGAGAAGCACTACTTCAGCGTATGCTCTTAATGTTGACTTCCAGATCATTTCATTTTCTTTTCGTTGGTCTGTCTCATTACGGTTTCTTTCTGCATCAACTTATTCTTCATCCAGTCAACAAATCTGAACAAGTCCAAGTTTGTTAAAAGTAATAATAATGATAATGATAATGACTGTTTATCACAACGGAGAAAAGTCTAAATTTCCTATGGTGCATTTAAGGCCCTTTCAAAACTTGCCCTTTGCAGTCTTCTCCCGTCACAGTTTCATCACTCCGAATGACTTGCACTTTCCCCTAATGCAAAATGATTTCTCAGAGTCTGAGTTTTCTTATATTCACATATTCTTTCAAAAATTATTTACTGAGCTCTTACCGCCTATACAGCACTGGATCTAACATTGAGGCTAAAGTAGTGAAGAGATGGAAATCATGCCAGTTCTCAAGAAGTAAAAAACATAAGAACAACAAACACATTTAATTAGAATTGAGATAAATACTGTAAAGAGTAACTGTCGGGTGTCATGACAGCATATAACAGGGACCTCATTTGGTCGAGGAATTTTCATGGGCAGCTTTTTCAAGGAAGTAATTTTTGAGCTAATGCTTCAAGTATAGATATAAATCATCAACATAAATGACAGGCAGTTCAGAGGAATATTAAAGACAGGGAATAGAATGTGCTAAGGCCTTGGAGTCAAAGAAGAGTAACTTTTCAAAGAACTAAAAGTAGATTATATAAGTTAACATAAAAAAAGAGAAGGTCAGTAGCTAGAGATAAAGTTCATGAAATGGGCAGTCTATGTAAGAACTTGTTAGCCATGGTTTTTCTTTATCCTACGGGAAATTGGGAGTGAAAAAAAATAGTTGTAAGCAGAGAATTGTCTCAGATTTGTATTTTAAAAGATCATTCTGACCCCAGTGTAGAGAATGGATTAGATAATGAAAAGCACAGATGATATACTACTTTACAGGAGGTCACTGCAAGCAGCCTGGGAGAAAACAGCCGGTGATTGGATTAGACTTTACACATTAGAGTGGTAGTTAGAAAAATGATGAGGGAGGACAGACTGAACATATGCTTTTCATTCTACTCAGATAATCATGTTTTTCCCCGTCTCTCTCATGGTTTCATCCACAATGCCTAAATTAAATTTGGGGTTCCGTTAGCATTGAGTATTTACTATTGCTACATTTTAAATATCGGTTATACACCTTTCTCCTTATACTAGAATATATATATATATGTGTGTGTGTGTATATATAGAGATTTTTTTTTTTTTGAGATGGAGTTTCAGTCTTGTTGCCCAGGCTGAGTGCGATGGTGCGATCTCGGCTCACTGCAACCTCTACCTCCTGGGTTCAAGCAATTCTCCTGCCTCAGCCTCCTGAGTAGCTGGGACTACAGGCATGCACCACCAAGCCCAGCTCATTTTGTATTTTTAGTAGAGACAGGGTTTGTTAGGCTGGTCTTGAACTCCCGACCTCAGGTGATCCACCCACCTCAGCCTCCCAAAGTGCTGGGATTACAGGCGTGAGCCACCACACCTGGCCTAGAATATAAATTATTAAGGATACGTGTGTGTTTTATTTATCTATTACATCCACTGCCTGACTGATTCTATATTTTAATAAATATTTTAATGAATCGACCATGAGTTGACCAACCACGTGATCTCAGGCAAGTTAACCTCTGTGGATCTCCATTTTATCACTTAATAAGTAATCTCATCCCCTCACCCACTGTGAGCCCTTTGAGCCAAATCCTGGCAAGAAAATACCATTTTCTTGGCACGAAAGGTATACTAAAGTCGAATTGGACAGATCCCAGCAGGAAAGATTCAACTGAAAAGTATTTATGAAGGAATTTTTTATTGATGTTGGGGCAAGGTTCAGGCACCAACAAGAATATATGAGGCACTCAGGAACTGTTATGTCAAGAAAACTTTATCACCCCTACACAGAAAGAGGTAAGGGCAAGGGACAGTGTTAATGAAGCCTAATTGAAGGATGGAGTTGTGGATGTGGGCCTGTCCAAGAGTAGTTGTGGCCATAATAAGAACAGCCACTGCTAGGACCATGGCAGGTAATGAGATGGGAGTGGGAGGGATTTGTACATCAATCTTCCTCTTTTCCTAGCTGTCAATTTCTTTCCAGCCTCTCATTGGCTGAGCACATTTGAAAGCCAAACGGCAAAGAAATCCAGGTGATTTTGCTTTTGAGGTCAATCTTCCAGACTGCTGAGCAAAGTATAGGAAAAGGAAAGATGGATCTAGGGAGGCAAATGGGGAATAATGAGAAAGAAAGAAAAGATTTATACAACTAACTCTTCAAGAAAACCATGAGATATTGAATTTAGTGGACCAAAGAAGTGAGTCTAATGAATAATAATGCGGGCCAGATATGAACAAAAATAATTCAGAACATGGAGTACTGAGACAGGGGATTACAGAACCATGGAAATAATGGCAAGAAAGGATGAAGGAACTGAGCAAAGGGAAATACAATCTAGCCAGAGGCTCAGGCCTGAATCTTTTGCCATCTTTCACATTTATGTCCACATCTGTATTTGAAGAGCAATAAGAACTTTTCCAGTCAAAAAATTAAGTGACCTCAATATTAACATAAGTTTATGTAATGCTATTATAATTGTAATAAGATACCTTTCTACCACTACAACTCAGAGACTCAGGTCTCATATACTCAATTTATTGAAAATGAAACCACCTTTGCAAAATTATAACTGAGGAAATTATGACCGAAAGAAATCAGACCTAACTGACTCTGTCTTGCTTCTAACCTTTAAGCTGTCCTTGCTCATTCCTGGGCGTAGGCTGAACTAACTTTGGGAAGGAATTCAGTTCATGGTTTGACTCTGAAACAAAATTGATAACAGCCCTTTCCCAAAAAGACCCCCTTCTTATCTGGGGTCAAGTCTGCCTTTGCAGGACTAACAAATTAGCTACAAGATTAGAAATTACAATTTAGGGGTCATGCAACCTCTGGCTCCAACAGTCTGAACCTCCTTAAATTGCTCCTGGAGATAACATCACTATAGTAAAACCTAAGATCAGTGCTTGAAATATTTTGTAGACCCTGCACTCCATGGATCAGCTCACACCACCCAGACCAGTAATCTGACCCAAGAACAGAAGACATTAAGAAAACCTAACTTCGACCCCTATGATTCCATCTCCAACCTGACCAGTCAGCACTCCCCACTTCCCAAGCCCCTACCCACCAAATTATCTTTTAAAACTCTAATCCCCAAATGCTCAGGGAGACTGATTTGAGTAATAATAAAACTCCAGTGTCCCACAGAGTTGGCTCTGCATGAATTACTCTTTCTCTGTTGCAATTCCCCTGCCTTGGATAAATCAGTTCTGTCTAGGCAGCAGGCAAGGTGAACCCTTCAGGCAGTTACAGAAACTCTATGATCTAGGAGTATGAAACCAAATGAAATTTGGTATATCCAATATCAATTGAAATATTCTTCATATTAATACACATAATTGCTATTGATCTACTATCTACAGAAAATTTACTCTTTGTTAGGGGAGATTAGAGGCTTTATAGATCTCACTGTCTCATACTATAAAAGCAACACATAGATGATATTGTAATGCACAACTTTCTGGAAGAGCCCTTGTGGCCTAAAGAGAAACGTAACACAAGTAACACACCCTACATGGCACAGATAGAAAGTGGAAAAGCCAGGGTTCACATTCAAGTCTCTGACTATGCAGCCCTTAGTCTTTCTTCTATATATCGTAGTCTAATGAAGCAATGGAGCTGCCTATAGATTAAAGAAGTATTATTGATGAATTCTATGTTTAGCTGTAAGAACACTAATGGAATTTTCTAATTACTTGGGAAAAACATCAGAAGAGATGGAAATGTTGAGCTAATTGGTTTATGGAAATGAGATAGTTTATTTAGGCAAGAACACGTGATATCCAGTGGATGTTTATTATGGAGGGAGATAAGCCTCACCTAGAGTACTTGGGAGAGCAGGCTGGACCTGAAAAGTGTGGTTTCCACGGAATGGAAAGATTGGTGGTGAGATTGTAAAAGGAGCTATTTAGCCATGAGCAATTGTTCTTAAGAAGGTGTGCTTTGTAAGTCTGCCTTCCCAGCAAACCTCAGATATTTCTTTGCATCATTTACCTACTTGTTTTATTGACTCATACAATTCCTTATTTAATTTAAAAAGCATTTTCTACATCCCATGCCCACTTGTAGGTTCTGGAGGATATACAGTCAAAATGACACAATCCTTCACCTTCACAGAGTGTTTATATCTGGTGAGAGACACAGAGTCATGCCCCAGCAAATGTAATCCTGTATGACAGGTGCTAGGATATTTGCTGAGGATGCTTTGGAAGTACAGATAAAAAAAAATATATCTTTATCATTAAAAGGTTGGGAACATTCCTTTTAAAGGTCTTGAAGGATGAAAATTAACTGGGTAGAGGAAAAAAAAAGTAAGATTTTAAGTAGAAAGAATGACACCAATGGAGTCCATGGGGACAGAGGCAATTTTTTTTTTTTTTTTTTTGAAATCACTTTGCTTTATTGCAGAAACCTCAAAGACTTTTACTGAATAGCTAACAGAAGGCTATGGTATGTATACAGCAGAGTCCTCTTTTCAAAGAATAGCAATCAGTTTCTATTTTCTGTTCATTCAAATAAAAGCTGATGTTCCTGATGGTTTTGAAAGAACATCAATACTTTTCTGTGTGATCTACTTTATGTGAATGAGTATATTTTAAAAGTTTAGTCCAGGTGTGGTGGCTCATGCCTGCAATCCCAACACTTTGGGAGTCCGAGGCAGGTGGGTCACTTGAGTTCAGGAGCTCAAGACCAGCTTGGGCAACATGGTGATAATCTGTCTCCACCAAAAATACAAAAATATCAGCAAGATATGGTGGCACGCACTTGTAGTCCCAGCTACTTGGAAGGCTGAGGTGGGAGGATTGCCCAAGACTGGGAGGCGGAGTTTGCAGTGAGCCGAGGTCATGCCACTGTACTCCAGCCTGGGCGACAGAGTGAGACCTCATCTCAAATAATAAAATTAAATTTAAAAAAGTTTAAATGACAGGACAAAACAGATAGCTGTCTTGTATGCGACAGATCTTACAGTGTGAGACGGGGCATTCTGTTTTGGTTTTTTTTTTTTTTGAGACAGTCTCACACTGTTACCCAGGCTGTAGTGCAGCAGTGCGATCTCCGCTCACTGCAACCTCTGCCTCCCGAGTTCAAGCAATGCTCCTGCCTCAGCCTCCAAAGTAGCTGGGATTACAGACACCCACCACCATGCATGGCTAGATTTTTGTGTTTTTAGTCGTGATGGGTTTTCACTATGTTGGCCAGGCTGGTCTTGAACTCTTGACCTCGTGATCTGCTGGCCTCAGCTTCCCAAAGTGCTGGGATTACAGGCGTGAGCTACTGCACCCAGCCCGGGGCATTCTTTGTTTTTTTTGAGACAGGTTCTCTCTCTGTCTCCCATGCTGAAAGACAATGGCATGATCATAGCTCACTGGAGCCTCAACCTCCTGGCTCAAGCAATCCTCCCACCTCAGCCTTCTGATCCTCCCACCTCAGCCTTCCGATCCTCCCACCTCAGCCTTCTGGGCAGCAGGGGCTACAGGCGCACACCACCATGCCCCACTAATTTTTTTTTTAAATGTATAAGTGGGATCTTGCTATGTCTCCTAGGCTGGTTTTGAACTCCTGGTCTCAAGCCATACTCCCACCTCAGCCTCCCAAAGTGCTGGAATTACACATATGGGCTGCCATGCCCAGCCAACAAGATTTTCTTTATGTTATGTGAACTCTAGTTTTGCAAGATTTTAATAAGTATTCCATGAATAAAAAGAAATGCAGTCAAATAAATTTGAGAAATACTGGGTTAAACACCTGAGGTCAAGAGTTCCCTGGCCAACTTGGTGAAACCCCATTTCAACTAAAAATGCAAAAGTAGCCAGGCGTGGTGGCATGCCCCTGTAATCCCAGCTACCCAGGAGGCTGAGGTGGGAGAATTGCTTGAACCCAGTAGGCAGAGGCTGCAGTGAGCCAAGATCGCACCATTGTACTCCAACCTGGGTGACAGAGTGAGATCCCATCTTAAAAAATAAATAAAAATAAAAATACAATAAATAAAGAATGAAAGACACTTAATGGCATGATACACATTACAATATATACCATAATATGTTAAGTGCCATTTACCTAAGTGTGTTTCTCAGAACATCAGTTCTGTATAACATCTACCGTCAAATGTTCCAAAGTTAAATATGTTTGAGGAATGTTTCACCCTTATCCTTCTTTCAGAAATGTATGATAATATTGAATATTAAAGGCTCCAACAAGTTCTGGAAGAGGCAAACATTTTGATATTAGTGGAGAGGAAGGTGCTTATGGCACAAGGATGGAAGATAAACCCAGAGAAGCAGGCAATGCCAAATCTTGAAGGGGTTTGTATACCTTGCTCAGGAATCTGATGATAACTATGTATCTGTGGGAAGCGGCTGTATGATTTAAATCAGCAGAAAGATAAAATCAGATCCAAGCTTAGTAAAGACCACATTGGATACAATGTGAAAAGGAGCAAGGAGGACCTCCAGGCAGAAGGCCCAGAGACCAGTTGGATAGGGTGGTTCCAAACCTGAGTGATTGTGTAAGTGGTTACGATAATTACTGATATGGGAGCAGAGGAGGAGAAGCAGGCTGAATTAGATAAAATAAGGATGTTTCAACTTAACTATTTTTCCATAAGTTCTCATCTTTAACATGTTAAGAAATAAAAAAGGATATATATATATATATATATATATATATATATATATATATATATAATTAATAAAGAGGATATATAACTGTGGCATGTTAATTTTTGGCCCTGAACCTAACACAGGCTCCCAGGGAACTGTGTTTATTTACATGCACAGGAGAGGCAGAGATGAACCAATCCAGCCCTTAGCGACAAGAGTGGTGATAGTCACCCATTCTCACCTCTTGCTCACTAATCCCACCCCCCGTGATTTCCAAAAATAAGAAGGCACCTCTTCACACTCACTTAGTGACAATATTTGCAGGAAAAGAGACCTAAGTCTTTATTAGGAATGAATGAACTCACCGAGAATATGGTTTTTACTTTGGTACACTTACCTTTTGCCAAGTAGTGTCTGTTATGCCAAGATCTACACTAGCAGGCAGCATGCAGGAGGAAAAAGCAGCTTCTCTGCCACTTCGGAATGGCTTTCTTTCCTACCTCACTGAAGATAAGGGACATTATTGATTTTATTAGGGTAGTTCAATTAGCAGAGCAAACAGATTTCTAGACTAGAGAAAAGGCTAAATGACATTTGTCCTTGATCTAGAGAAATTACCTAGGCAACCAGCACTTCACTTTCTGTCATAAATAAGGCTGGTGGTGAGTGATGTGTTATTTAAATGAGTGAGTCCCAAACCTAGGTGAATCTGATGTGGTTTGCGAACCACTGGTACAAATATAGATCATAGGAAGCTTTTTAAATGCATGTAATTCATTTGGCCGAAAAAGGGGGGATAAACACAGCCCAGGAAAAATATGTGGAATCAAGCAAGGTGTATAATATCTCAGTAAACAATGTATAGCAATTTGAAGAAAATATAATAGTGTTGTAATAAACAATGCTTGATGACAAAATGTTTGGTTATTTTAAGGTATGACTCAAATGGGGTAACAGTACCAACCAATTATAACGCTTTTTTTTTTTTTTTTTTTACTCTTCTGTAGCAAAAAGTGTTCTTTGGCTGCAGCAGACTCTAAGCAGAAAATAAAAATTGTGGAAAGTCATAGGGTGGTTTATAGGAATAAAGGGTAAGACAATGAGGAAGCTGAGTAGAGACATGAAACATTTAGCTTTAGAGATCGGAGTAGTGGTACCAGACAGAAGTTTCTCATAGGAGGACAGTGAGAAAAACGAGCTTCTTTTTAAGTCAAGTGACAGCTGTTATCAATGATATTCAAAGAGGAAAGAGCCTGCATGATGAAGAATGGTATTTAAGAAAGGGAAAACATGTACTTTAGAACTCCGGTAGCAGAGTTGATCAACATGCTTGCACTTTAGAACTGATTCCTTAATAAATTATACTTATTTAAAATTGGAAACAGCCCAGTGAGTATTCTACACAGAGAATATACCAGCCAGCTATGGTGGCTCACTCTTGTAATCCCAACATTTCGGGAAGCCAAGGGAGGGGATCACTTTTAAGCCAGGACTTTGAAACAAGCCTGGACAACATAGTGAGACCCCATCTCTACTAAAAAGTTAAAGCCAAGCCAGGTGCTGTGGCTCACGCCTGTAATCCCAGCACTTTGGGAGGCCAAGGCAGGCAGATCACAAAGTCAGGAGATTGAGACCATCCTAGCTAACAGGGTGAAACCCCATCTCTACTAAAAAAATACAAAAAAAAAAAATTAGCTGGGCATGGTGGCGGGCACCTGTAGTCCCAGCTACTTGGGAGGCTGAGGCAGGAGAATGGTGTGAACCCAGGAGGTGGAGCTTACAGTGAGTTAAGATCACGCCACTGCACTCCAGCCTGGGCGGCAGAGTAAGACTCTGTCTCAAAAAAAATAAAATTAAATTAAAAATTAGCTGGGCATGGTGGCACATGCCTGTGGTCCTAGTTACTTGAGAGGCTGAGGTGGGAGAATTGTTTGAGCCCAGGATTTCAACACTGCAGTGAGCTATGATTACATCACTGCACTCCAGCCTAGGCAACAGGGCAACACCATATCTCTGATTTTTATATACATATATATGTATATATGTCTTAAAAGAAGGCAGCAAGAGAAGTAATAATAATACTCAAAAAAAAACCTGGATATACTACCTTTACATTCATCAAAGTAATGCAAAAAGGCAGGTAGAGTGCAATGATAAGCTTACTAAGGCTGGTAAGCTACAAGAGGGGATTGGAGGAAAATAGAAGGAAACTTAGCTTGTAAGTGGAAAAATAAAACTTGCTTTGGTCAGAATTGAAAATGAACTCAAAACTAATTCTTTTTGATGCATATGAAATCTTATTAAAATGAATACCCTTTACTGGATCATGATGATACTCAACCCTAGTCAATGGATCATTTTACTTAACTGCTATTTAGTTCAACAGAAATTTCAGACAATAATTTGGATGATGCTTTGGTATTGTCGTAGAATTAAATCCGAAAGCTTTATGATACAATAATAGAGTTTATAAGAGTAATTGCATGAGTAGTATGTCATTTTCCTAATACCACAGTAGAGAGAGTATTTTCATTGTGGGGCCTAGTACTCAATTATATACTTATTATCTATTTGGCTTTAAGCAGGCATTTTAGCCTTTTTGATCATTAATCTCCTTATACACATGGAGACTAGTAAGTAATTACTAGCCTTGCCTATCTCACAGGGTTGTGAAGTAAGTCAGGCAAAATTATTGGTGGTAAAATCACTTTGCAAACTATACAGCATCCTATAAATGTAAGGTCCAATTATATTTATGTTGACATATTATTTAATAATGAGCATTAGGAGAGATGTAATGCTTTGAATTTCCTTACTAGAGATGATAAAAGCAGTATTAATAGAATTCAAGTTGATAACAATCATTTGGAGTAATGCTTCACAAACCAAAACAACTTTTTTAAAGTTACCTTCAATGTATTAAGTATATATTGTATGTTGTCAAAAAGTAATTTGAGTCTTTGATACATGAATCTTCACAAGCAATTTATTTCTTAAGACCATGTGAAAAAACAATTTTTTAAAAAGCTGCAAGCCTGGGCAACCTAGTGACACCCTGTCTTTACAATTTTTTTTTTTTTAATTAACCAGGCATAGTGGCATGTGCCTGTAGCCCCAGCTACTGGGAGATTGAGGGGAGAGAATCGCGTAAACCTGGCAGGTTGAGGCTGCTGTGATCTTGTCACTGCACTCCATTCTGGGCAACAGAGAAAAACCCTGTCTCAAAAGAAAAAAAATAACTGCAGTTGCAACAACACCATTGACATGACAGAGCATGAGCATAATTAATACTGCATACAAATATAATCTCAAAATATTAGAAGCAGGTTCACTGCTCAATTGTTCAGAAAATGATAGGGTATATTTCTTTTGGGTCAAATTACTGAGAATTTTTAAAAATTGCCCTTAAATAGAAACTGCACTGTATTTTTATCTGGAGAAAACAGTCTGTGGGAACCACCTTCTGTCTCCCATGTCTTGGCAGTGGGAACTAGTGCCTCAGATTAGGACTATTTATTTACTGACCTATGTGGCAACAATGTTCTTTATCTTGCATAAATCCTAATATCATAAGAACTCCATTGTACTTTAGTATGGTATATCATCCCTAAAACAAAAATCTTGATGTGAAATACAAATGCTTCAATAGAATATCGTTAAATAAAATATTTCTATAATGCCGGAGAGTCTTATGCAGTCTCTTCACCAGATGTCATTCTGGAATAAACCCTCTGCCATTTCTGAGTAAAAGTCACTGGACCTTTCGATGAAGTGATTGAGTTAAACTCATCCCCTTTAATTTGTTACTGAGAGCATTCTATAGCGTATAGAAATGTCAGGGCTGGGGCTTTTAATGGTGCCCCTAGACACATGTAGCAACACTTCATGGAGACGCTGCCCAGGTGTCTCATTTCTGTAGGTTTAGGGACGATTCCCCTGCTGTTTTTCAGGCCCACAGTAAGAAACTGAAGTTAGTCAAATTGCTAAAAAACTTCACCTACAGTGAGACCTGATCACTTTCCAGGTTTCTTGATTTGTTAAAGCATAATGGCTAAGATTCCAAATGTCTACACATGAAGACTAAGTTAGACCCATAAATTGCTTCGGGGTTCTGAAAAGAAAAATGCTGTATGAATACCAAGCAGTGATATTATCAGTTTATCTTATGGCAATATTTGACACTTTTGAAGCCTACAGGATTACACACATTTTAATAAAAGTAGTGTTCTATAGAACTTACTTTCATACAACTACGTTATATTTTTATGTTTGAGAGAATGTAGGTGGTAGTAAAGATATTCTATTTTCTTTTGACATCTTCCCTCCAATGTTTCAAATGCGTTAATACTCAGCGGGCGAAACTGAAATACATTTTATTCTTCAAAATCATTCCCTTGTAAGATCTCAAGTGATTGTTAAATCAGGGTTGAGTGAGCTGCAACTGGATGTGTCATTCATTGATTTTTTTTTTTAATAGTGATTTGACATTTCTATGCATGTTAACACCCTCTTTTGGTAATAAAACACTCGAGGCCAACTCTTTTTCTGTTCTCTCTTGAAGACCTGCTGTTCTTTCTCATTTTTCAAGTGCTTCATGAACAAATAAAGTAACTTGACATTGTTGTTAAGAGGAGTGTTTCAATACTCTGGACTCACTGATTGTGCTCTGAATAATTTGCCTCACTTCTTTTTGCATTATAAAAGCAACCAGATGAAAAAGAGCCTTACATATAAGCATAGAAGAGTTCTAACAAGTGTAAAGGCTTCCCAGGCTTCAGCTTGCCTCCCAAGGTTCTAAAATAAGTGCTTAAAAAATGGCATTGTCTAGTGAGACTGCTAGTTGGGGAGGATTGGGTGAAGAAAATAAGTGGATGTTAATCTCCCAGAAGTCAAGAACTTCATCTTATTTACGGTTGTATTCCATGTTGTGATGGGCCTCATCAGTGTCTTACATAGTTATAGGAACCAAAACAGAAAAAGAAAAAAAAAAACTATTTCTGAATCATCAAGTGGTCTTTTTTGTAACATAAAGAAGAGGGAAGGTTTTCCAAATGAAAATTATACTGGTAAGAAATCCTAAATGAAGCATAAAATATGAGTTTTGGGAATACTGCTTATGTAGTTATTTGTCTGTCTATATTTCTGTGTCTATGATATTTGTGTGTGACATATGAGGTATGACTATAAGGAGACTTAAAAAGCACACATTTTGGACAGTTCATTTTGTGACAGTGTGGTTTAACTTAAGGTATGCTAAAGTGCTTTGCAAACTGTAAAGTATTATCCAAATATGACACATTGCAATTACAGTTTGTCCTACAACAAATATTTATTGAGTAGTTCCTAATGTCTATATCAATAAAATAACTACATTGGTAGGGACCAGGAAGAATACGATGACTTTACCCATAACCATACAACTACAGAAAAGAGAAAACAACAAATATAAACATTGATGACTGACCATAGAGGAAATGTGTATTAAACAATACTTAACCAGGAGGCATGCTTACCCGTCCAATATACAAGTTGGCTTTGTAATATATTGAATCTTTTATTGTCAGTTGTAATATATTGAATCTTTTATTTTCAAAGCGCCACTTTATCATTGTAATTTCAAAGCATTAATAGCTCAGAAGTTTTCATTAAGAAAAAGAATAAGAATAAACAGAAGGACTTTTTTTCTCCTTCATAAACAGTATCGCAATCTGTGGATGCAGTGTAAACTTGGCTGCAAAAAGAGAAGAGACATGAAACTTTCAAGACAGCTCTCAATAACTGCATACCTGGAGTGACTATTGATTGTGTTTCCATTTATTCTCAGCTTCAATCACTCCGTCTCTCAGTTGGACAACACCTCTCATTCAAAATAAACCTTCAGTTCTTGATTGTTCCATATCAGGTAGCTGCCATTTCCAGCCATTTCTTGATCAGAACACATTGCTTTGAGTTTTTCCTCTTTACATCCTTGTTACAAATGCATAAGCACAGGGATGACACACTTCGGAACACTATGAAACACCTTCCAGAACTTACCAGTGTTGTTCCACTCTGTAACAAGTTAAAAACAAATCACAATGACTAATGCTGTCACTGAGGAGCTATAATTGCCATTTACCTCTATCTGTGGATAAGACATTTGTTGAGTATATTGGCCCAGAGATTCACTTCCTCTGTCAAATGTGGTTAAAATTTTACATGCAGGATTAAAAGACCAAAGAAAAGCAGAGTGATTTACTGAGCTTGCTTTCCCTCAGAAAACAGCCTCATTAGAGTAGTTTGTCGACAGTTCTAAACTCTCTCAAGATAAGCGTTGGTTTGGAAAAATATATGTCTCCATGTAATGTCTGTGCATTTAAAAAAAAAGTGTACCTTTTTCCTGTGTTAATAAATAGCATAGATATCATCTTTAATAGTTTATGGACTTAGGTGGCTGTGATGAGTCTCCAGACATCCTAAAACATGTTTAATTACATGGCATTTTTGCAGCCTTTGATTTTCCTTTGGTACCAATGGCCGAGTGAGTACTGAGAGCTACCCTGCCTTATCAGGCTCACCATCGCTACTCAACTATCCCAAATTAGTACCAAACTAACCTATCTTATTCAGTCTAGCTTTAACTAGCTTAACAGGATGGCTTCTTATTTATCAGTGTCTTTAAATCACCCTCAGAACAAAATGTTCCCTGGGGTTCAACTAGGCCACTGAGAGAGAATGTTCAGGTATTCCAACATTTTTCTCTCCACTCACTTACCCAGCAATTCCAATCAAAATATCTTTGAATTGCCTACCTTTATTTTAGCTCATCTCTTCAAGCTTTCTGTTACAACTCAGTGAAACAAAATGCAAAACAAAGAACTAACACGCAAAAAAAATTACTTTTCTTCATTGTACTTTATTTAGCATTAATGTCTCTGCCTGTTCTACAGAGATAGGCCCATGGACATAATCAGACCTAACTAGGCTGTCTGCATAGGAAGCTAGAATAAACATTAAATGATACATTAGTATAAATAATTAGTAAAGGCTTTCAGCACTGATTTTTGTATAGTCAATATCCAATGACAAATAATCTCATTAACTGCACAATAAGAATGAATTAAGGGAAATATCATTTCACAAATATTTATTTAGGAACTTATTTAAGAATAAGAATACTATGTTAGATACTATAAACAGATTATAAATTTCATAATAGCTGTAGTTCCTGAGCTCAGGAATATGCTAATTCAGTTAAAAAGGAGGATCTCCAGTTCTAATAGCAGAAATAATTGAATGCTGGGGTTTTTCTGTTTTGTTTGCTTTGTTTTGATTTTTTTAAATGAGTTATAGACTTAAATTCTTTTTGTCTTCTCCTAGAGGGAGGTCCCTTTGTACCACACAAAGGCGAAAGAGTCTCAGTGGGGCTGTCTATTCTATTGTTCGGGGGCTCATAAATAGAAGCTTGAGCAATATCCTTGCAGATAAAGAGAAAACATTTTTTTTTGCAGATCATGGGACATGAGTTTGGAATGAAGTGGAGGCAAGAGAGCCTCTCATTTACCATGACACAAAAGGGCAAAATTAAACTCTGTGAGGCGATTCAAAAATTAGGTGAGTTTACCAAGATCATCTCCATGGTTTCTGCCAGGTCATTTAGATCCAAATTCACAATAATGACTTGATCATTTAATCTGAAATACAAAAATACATAATGCATATTATCAAATATTTTAACAACACCAACAATACATGAATTAAATGTTCCTATTATTTAAGGCTATTAGAATTTTTTAAGAGACTCCTGGATGCTATGTCTTATGATAACTACAAGGATTCTGGTTTCCAATGCTTTGGGCAGAATTTAAAATGCAAGTGATCATATAAGCACGACTAGCCGAAACCTGAGCACTTCATTCTGACCAGTGATTACACACCACTATATCTCTCTTCCTCCTCCTTCTCCTCTAATATGTTTCATATTAGATTGAGTAGCTAACTTGGAAAGTAACATGTCCCTTTAGGAAAAACAAAAATGTTAGGTATTTGCTTCCAGAGAGTACCAAGTGAGAACTCAACAGACTACTTGTCTCTGCAAACATGTGACTTTATGATTAATCCAGTATTCTATCATCATCAAATCTCATCAACCAGGAATATTAAATCTTATAGAAAACAGCAATCTTGATAATGTCATAAACCCTTCATTTAACACACCCAAAGTCAAATTGCTGAGCTTGCTACACGGGCACTTTGGTTTTCTACCACTCCCTTCCATTACCCTAGGCTTCAGCCAAAGTAAACTCTTCACAATTGCCAAACAGATTCTGTACCATGTTGCTTCATGGCTATTATTCAAAGTCTTCTGTCCACCTGGAATTTCTGCATTCCATTTTACCATTCATTCACTCAGGAATTCAGGGCATGTGTATTTGTTACTTGATCCGTACCTGTCTAAATCCTACCCCTGCTTCAAGACCTAGAAGTCTTAATCAAAACAACAGAATTACCCCATGAAATCCTCATTTATCCTTCTGATCAGAACTGGTTTATTCATCCATCCATTCACTCACTTATTCAAATAAATATTATATTAAAAACCTACTGTTGGCTGGGCTTGGTGGCTCATGCCTATAATTGCAGCACTTTGGGAGGCCAAGGTGGGTGGATCACAAAGTCAGGAGTTCGAGACCAGCCTGGCCAATGTGGTAAAACCCTGTCTCTCCTAAAAATACAAAAAATTAGCTGGGCATGGTGGTGCATGCC